>NW_016910007.1:499840-542104 GCF_001483705.2 Eufriesea mexicana
TATATATATATTTCTTCATAAACACAAATAATCTCATCCAACCTGTCTCAACTCCTTCCCACCCATCCTGTCCTGATCTTTACCCTAACGATACCCACTCCTTGGAGAACAACACGCAACCAAACGACAAAGCCGAGGCAACTTCCTTCATTCCTTGCCAACAACGACCGATCCGCCGACAACCGAGGCAGCTTCCTCCAGATCGTTCGGCGGTTGTTTTCGTCCGCTTAATTAACGTGTAACGCGGCACACGCACGCTCGGCCGTAACAGGGACACGCGCATTAATGTTTCAGAGCGATGGAGCTCGGGGCCGGTACGCACGCGGTAGGAGCGCGCGGCAAAAGCGTATCCCCTGCGCGCTCTGTCTACCGGCTGCTACCTCATGCGTGCGTCCGCATTCCTAGCCTTCAATTACGTTAGGCTTACGTACCGGGGGCTTACGTCGCTTACGCTGCACGCGGCCCGCCACGAACGTCCATTAGAGGCGCGCAAACGCGGCTGGACAAACGCGAACCGAGGCCGCAGCGTTATTATTCAGCCAGAACTGGCCGCTTTGTTGGTACCAACGTCGCTCGACAAGAGTTAACGGGCATGCCGCGATCGCCATCCGGTTTCCTGACCGCGACGGCCTGCTGCCTTCTCTGCTCGACGTTCTCGCATGTAAATCGATTTTACACGGTACTGTTCTGGTCTAGAGTAGCAAGATTCGTTATGGTGGATCGTGGGTACGTGGATCCGTTGAAGGAGGTTCGAGGGATGAGCTGGTAACGGAGATGCCTGTCTCAGAGGGCTGACTTTGATTCCGGTCCTGGATCATCTCTGGATCGCGTAGAGGGAACAGCGATTTCTTGGTAATTTTCACAGCCGAATGTTTCGAAATCTTGTGTGTCGAATTGTTCCACGTTCTATAGATGTGTCTACAAATGAAAGATTTAAAATTTTAGATTTGGTCCCGAAATTTTCGACAGATTTTTAATCGAAAGTATGCACATAGGCTCGAGGGAAATGCACGTAGACTCAAGCGCCATGTGAAATGTGGAATTTGAAAAATGGCCGAAAATAAGTACTTACCGTCGATAATGTAGATTAAAGAGTTGCGCCGTAGTTAGCATTGTCGTGAGAAAGCTTCAGTTTGTACCACAGAGTATAAGGAAATTGAAGGAAATTGACGGTACTCGGGGCAAATAATAGTCCAGCACCGTGCCCAAAGGCGCGTAGGTAAAAAAAGCGGTACCTGGAAAAGTCAGCGGTAATGACAGAAGCAACAGGAAGATCGACTGCCGCTGCAATTGTAACTTTCAAGACCGATTTCCATCCGCGTGAACGCCTCTAATCTCACGCTCGGTCCAACTCGTCCGAACGTCGATACTGAAATTACCGTAAATCTACGTCACGCGAGGATTACAGTTCGTTCGAACTAACGAGAAACGCCCGAACGTCCGTCGCGTTCGGAAACTTTCGAACGCGAAATTTCCTAACCTAACAAAACGATTGTCGTCGCGGTGTAAAATTCCCTATCCGATTTCCCTATGCGTAATGCACACGAGCGCTGTAAGATAACCTACGTATTTACGCAGGTCAATCTGCTTACTCGTGTCCCAGAGAGGAGAGAGAGAGAAAAGAAAAAATAGGAAATGCTTCGGAATTGCAGGAAACGATACGAATTTTTTACAACGCGTCGCAGACACGTCGGGACAGCCAGTTACAATTACGCTGTTTATCGATGGCAAGAAGAGGCCCGTTGCATCTTTCCGATGTAACAAGGCTTAATCGTTGATTTCCGTTTTCACCTTTACCTAGTAATGACATCTTGTCACCGCACTTCCTCGGGTGCCGTTAAACGGTCTTCCTCTCGAGCCTCGTAGACACTCGGGTACACGTTCGCGAATCCCGTAGAGAGCCGTCTTAGAAACGATTCACAGAGTCTTTCACAGCGGCGGAACGTTCGCATTATAATTACACCGACGTTTCGTCTTGCGAAGCTTAGACATCCGGCGACCACGTGTGTATGCAAGTGCAGCGTAGTCTCGCAGGAAACTTTAGTAATTACATTACGCACGAAAGGAGGCACGGCTGAAGAAGTGGATCCGCTTCGAGTACTGTTTCAGCTGTTCGATTAAAAAGAGAAAAACTGCGATCTACGGTCGTCGGTCTTATTCGCGGTTATTGGGCGAAGGATGCAGGTTATGCACGCGCACGAGGTAATTCGCGCACGACAGCAGCGCCGCGGTCGTCCAACTAATCGAAAGTATTCGATTGACGATCGATTTATCGTTCGAATCGTTTCCATTGCGATATTCTAGCTGAATCGCTATATCGTATGCGGGAATATAAATGTATGTATATATAGAAGTAGTAATACTGAGTACAAAGATACATTGGAAACGTATAAAATAGCTTTTCATAAGGAATATTATTTATTTTTATTATGTAATAAGAAAAGGTCTCGTATAGGTTAGAGTATGCGTGTATGTAACTTGCACGGTGCCTAAGCCTGCAATGACGGTCTTCTCAGTAGAAAGGCACAAAGGAATTCCGTGTCAAAGAATCGAGGAAGAGGAAACCATCGGTATAAATCGAGTCGTAACCACCAGCCGGCAGAACGTTTTGGAAAAACAGGGAAAAAACGAGACTCGTCTCTCTATTCTTTTCCGGTCTCCTAGAAGAGGCATCAACGCCAGACGAGGTCTCGGAGACGTAGTAAAAGATAGCCGAAAAATGGCTGACAGTGAACAAACGAAGGCCATTTGTTACCACCGTCTTGACCCTTCCAAGTAGCGATGGAAATCAATCATTCTCGAATTGTTTCAGCCTCGAAGCGATGAAATTCGAATAACCTAAAGTTTCTTTCGCACTGAAACGCTCGAGGTAACGAATTATTACCCTCGAATTAGAAACGAAAACGATGGGAAACTATAGATTTCCAAAATGACTGATTCCATCACTGCTTGCAAGGCGGAAGCAATTTCTAACCTGTCACGCGGATTAACATTCGAATAATAATCAGCTTGCGACCGCAATAACGATAATTACAATTATGTTAATTCCAGGTGATAATTTACATTACTCAAACATCGTTACGCATCCTAATCAACCTACGAAAATGAATTCGTTAACATAACCTAACACGAGCAATGAACGTCTGCCAATGCAACGCGTATTACGTTCTAAACGTATTAAATCCCACGACAACTGTGTGCAATCTTCGGGATGAATAATCTGTAAAGGTAATAATCGAAAGAGGGAAAAATTCCTCGTTAAAGTGGCTTTAACCTTAGCTACTGGTCTTCGTCGAACGACGAAAGTAACTCGAGAGAATGATCTTCCTAATCATGTTGCAGCGTTTGGGAACGCGATCGTTCACGACGAGACGATGACAACGAGCACGATACGAGTCGAGGCTAATCCCTGCAGAGAGGCCAGAGGGAAAAAGAGACACGAGCGACGCGAAGTGGCTTCGGCGTGCTGCGAGCACTGACGAAGAACGAGAGGAAGAAGAGTAAGATGGTGATGACGATGCAAAAGAAAGAGGAAAAGGAGGGTTAGAAGGGAAAAGGAAGAAAAGGAGAAAAGACGAAAAGAGGAGCAGGAGGCCAACGCGAACAGGAGGGAACGGACGTGCAAGAAGGCAGGAAATTGGCGAGGCTAGAAACAATTAGTGCGGTTATTTACGATGCTCTCCTCGCCTTTCAATTATGCATTTCCGGGCGCGGAAATGAACTCGCAACGCGCCTTATGCACACCGCTATGGACATCACAAATCCACAGTCGTTGTCTTCTTTCATGTTCAGCGTGTCCGATGAAGAGGGAGACGGGTGAGGGAGAGAGAGAGAATCGAGGGAAATCGTCGAAGAAGTCTATCCACGCTATTGTCTTCGATAATCGATTAATCGGTTGCTCTTTGCACCCTTACTCCACCCTAAGCTCCCGCTAATCCTTTAAGAAGATTGACCTCGTTGAATTATTCAGCTGTGCTGGCATTTTCAATGAACCGTACACCGTGTGATATAACACATTGCACGGAATGACTCTTTTTCATTGCATATTTCATCGCTGCAATTTCTTTCGCCGTTTCTTTCTTCAGTTTCATTTTTAAACACCAAGCGATAAACGTGCGCGTTTTCTCTATGTTTATTCGCGACAAACATTTGTACCCTCTTTCCATTCTTAACGATACCTTCAATGAAACGTGAAATTAATTAAAAGTACCGACGAAAGAATTGGAGAAAAATGAAATATCGAATATTGGGATATAAGGATAATTATAGTTGTTAAGATAATACGTCACAGTTTGAGGAGGAAAAAATTATTGGATATCGTCGAATATGGGAGATAAGATAATGTTATAGGAATAATTCTGCATTATTCTGCGTTTCAATAATGCATCTGCCCCGAGTAAATGTTCTTGCGTTATTAGAATGTAAGAAAGTAAAAATGTAAGAATAATTAAGTAATTAAGTAAAAATTACAATTTTCCGCAAGAACACGAATAGCTATTTAACTTCGTACGAATCTACATACGTTTGCTGCAATTTGTTGCATTGAATAATGCAATAAATTAGCCGCTCGAGGTAGCAAAGCTAACTGAGCATCGATTCACGGTTCTGTCAGTTATTCCGAATTTTAACTTGCCAAGGAATTTCAGCAACTGCTCGTTCTGCTATAACGTATATTATATGGCTTTGTTTTATTTTAAGACTGGGTCGTATATCAGCTCCACGCGAAAGTGGAAGTTCGCGATGAAAAATACTAAACTGAACAAAACTGAACCAACGGTTGATACGGATCTGATAGCTCGAAGCATTTGACTCTCTATACTCATCAAAGATCGTTGTAATTCAATGAGCTTTGCCGCGCACAGAAATTAATTAATCGCTTTCACGCAACCGTAAATTCGATGCTATCTGATAAGGATACTGTTAGCTACAGTAGATTAATAATTTTAGATACATATTTTATATCTGTTAATAAATACGTCAGAAATAAAAAGACCTCACTTCCTAACTTCGCTGCTATTTTAAGCTGCTTAATTGAATTCTCAAGTTTCGAACAGGCGGATGAAAAGTTAGAGGAAGTCTGCCTTTCTGTCCTGAGATAAAACGCTCCGATAATTTAGAATTAACAAAAATTCATACATTTACATTCTCCTTAAATATTTAAAAATTCCCAAGTACCTATGATGCTCACACGATGACCATTTATCAGATAGACCAACTCCACGAAACGAAAATTCGAAATTTCTTTTAATCACGAAAAGTTAAGCATTTATCGAGTATACCTGGTAGCAAAATTTAAAAAATTTACAAAAAATACAATAATCACTTGAACCTTCGAATAACTCATATGATAAACTAATGTCTTCCCACGTATACATATAACAAAGCTCGAAGGAAAAAGGGAAAATGATAATAACAGAAATAAAAACGAGGAAACAAAGAAGCTACGTACATTAAAATTCTCTTCAAATATTTAAAAATTGCCAAGTACCTATAATGCTCACACGATGACCATTTATCAGATAGACCAACTCCACGAAACGAAAATTCGAAATTTCTTTTAAGCACGAAAAGTTAAGCATCTATCGAGTATACCTGGCAGTAAAATTAAAAAAATTTTCAAAAAATACAATAATCACTTGAGCCTTCGAATAATTCATATGATAACTAACTAATGTCTTCTCACTCATACGTATAACAAAGCTCGAAGGAAAAAGGGAAAATGATAATAAGAGAAATGAAAGCGTGGAAACAAAGAAGCTACGAGGGTAAAGGTATTTCCAACGACACTATTAACCCACGTGTCATCCTCTGATGCACGCAATCTGCGAAACAAGCGGACCCAGAGCTCTGTCCATCGGCGACAAAGCGGAAAAGCAACTTCCCCACGGACTCGCGGTGGAAAATACGCGCGAGTCGCGATTGCGATTTGCGGAAAGTCAAAGCATCCGGAAGCATCCCCCTTGCGTACGTCCCTGGCTGGTTAGGGGCGCTTTCTTCTCGTCGTTGGCAGGAGGACCTTGACTGATTTCACGAGTAGGCGCGCATCTGCACGTACCACGAAACCTTTCGAGGGGAGAATTTACGAGAGGGAGAAAAGGACAGGTATGCCAGAAGAGGGAAGGAAAGGACAGAGAGGGGAGAAAGTGATTGAGCGAGTGCTGTTGCCATGCAATTTGAGTACCTGCTACGAACGTGTACGCAGGTGACTTCACGAAGTCACTCGTCCTCTTCCTCTCTCTCTTTCCGTTCGGCTCTCCTCTCCCTCCTTTTCTCTCGCTCACGTCCTACTCCTCTTTTTTCTCCCTTTTTCTTTTTCTCCCGTTCCCTTTTTCCTTAGAAACCCCTTCATTGCCTCGTACAAAGCTATAGTTACACGCTGGTCACCGGCAGAGGTCCAAGTACCGCCACGCTTTCCGATCGAGACAGTGGAAAGTATCATTCGTCGAATCGCCATTTTGAAAAAGAGAGAAGGCACCCGAGTTATACCTATAACTACGTAAAATAAGTAGTCCTTAAATATTTTTCGAGTCCGATGCAATTTTGCTCAAAAATTCGTAACTTTCTTCGAATCGAAAATTCTATTTACAACAGAGTAAACGATAAATACTCGTTGTAAAAACAAGCAAGTAACACATTGCAAATTACTAATGACACCGTAATTATATAATACAATTTTCTCCACGAATCATATTTTTCAAAATCACGATGTCAATTATCGTTCCGATATTCTACATTTTTTCCAAAGAAACCGAGCCAAACGGAACCCCAACCCCATAGAAACAAGAAACAAAGGCTCACCCTGGATCCTGCAGCAAAATCGAAAGCAGGTGACCAGGTGAATCGCAAAAAGCGGAGAACCCGAGCGAAAGACAAACGAATGGAAAGGGGAAAAAAGGAGGAATAAAAACGGGAGGAAGAAGAAGCTATAAAGAATGGAGAGGAACGCGGACAGCTAGACGGGATTCCTCGAAAGCTACGATTTCTACTGTTTGAACTGGAGAGATGGCGTCTGGTCCTCGTGAGTCACGAGTCTCGTCCTCGACGAGATCCCCGAATCGTGGTCTCCGCCACGCTCTCTCAGGATCCCCGTTCTCGAGGTGCTGCTCCTGCGGCGCGGTTGCGTGGTGCCATTTTTATAAGGCCCATAAAGTCCGCGAACGGCCGTCGAAACATAGTTTCGTGGCGTCCACTCGAGCGGTGCCCCGCGGGTAGACGCTATTAGCTTCGGGTACCCACCGGTATAAAATTGACTTTTTATCGCGGCGAGCACGAGAGCAAGAGGAACGGGAGACCCAGTGGGGGGAGAAAAAAGGAGGCTGCAGAGCGGAGGCTGGTAAGAGAAAGAGAGAGAAAGAGAGAGAGTGAGACGGGGAGGGCAGGAGAAAAAGAGAGGAAAGGGCGAAGAAGAGGGAACCGTCTGAAAATTAGTCAGCGACGTTTTCGAAGATTCCTGAGACGTCCTGTTCGCGTGTCCTTTTTCTCTGCTTTTTAGCCGGGACGGCACCTTAAATACCATTCTATCCACGGATGCACCGATACGAGTGCCTTTCACTCTCTTCCCGTATGCGTGACTAAGTTTCTCCCGTCTCCTTTTTCTCCTTTTTCCACGCCGCTCCTCGCCCGACGCTGCTCTCCGCCTCTCGTGCTTTTCCACCTCTTTATTTCCGTTTCCTTCGTCGTTGTTCCTCGCTCCTTCTCTTTTTGCCACGCTCCGCCGCGGAGCCACGGGACTTCTTGCCCCGTGCACCTCGCGAACCACCGCGTTGAAGAGGGAGCAAGGGCTCTATCAAGCGAATCGTTCCGACCAGGCGCGCCGTGGCGGACCTGTAATTCTTCACCGGGGGATTCGATCGTTTCTCCTCCGTGTTCCGCGGATGCTAACGATCGCGGCAACCGATTGTTCGCGCTTTTTCTCCCAGCATACTCTCCGCAGCTACGAGTACCGTGTATACAAACCATACCCACCGTCCACCGATCGGTTATGAGATCGGTTACCAGATCGTTTCTTATTTGGCAATTAGGCTAAATCGTACCGATCTACACGAGAAGCATGATCGATGACAGTGTCAATATGTATCGCTTTGTACCTTCATTGGAAGATTCTCTGCCATTTTCAGGTTATGGTATATCCTTTTCTCCAATTTTTCAACTCGTAGCCATTTTGAGGTTATGGAATATCCTTTTCTCGAATTTTTCAACTCGTAGCCATTTTCAGGTTATGGTGTATCCTTTTCTCGACTCGAATTTTTCAACTCGTAGCCATTTTGAGGTTATGGTATATCCTTTTCTCGAATGTTTCAACTCGTAGCCATTTTGAGGTTATGATATATCCTTTTCTCGAATTTTTCAACTCGTAGCCATTTTCAGGTTATGGTATATCCTTTTTTCGACTCAAATTTTTCAACTCGTAGCCATTTTCAGGTTATGGTATATCCTTTTCTCGAATTTTTCAACTCGTAGCCATTTTGAGGTTATGATATATCCTTTTCTCAAATTCTTCAGCTCGTAGCCATTTGTTTTCGGTATCGTTTTTTGGGATTGTAAAATTTTAGGCTCTTTCTTGGAAAGGAACGGTGTATTTGGGAAATGCAGACACTTACGCGGAGCAATGTAAATATTTCATTCGACGAAATCCGTATTTTATATTCTATATTCCAGGATGATCGATCTTTATCTCGTGTATTTATTTTCCCACGTTATTTATCGAGATCGGGAGGATAAAACGCGAATTGGAAAAATATCTGTGTAGAAATAGAGATATGTAAAATAAAAGGTATAACAAGCGTGTTTATTTTTGTTTACTCACGCACAGTAATTGCACGCTCTATCCCGTACGCTTGTTACGCGAATGTCACGCAAGATGCTTAAAGTATTTTATAAAGTATTCCGTTTTTTCTGCCGAAGTATCCGAGGGCAGGTCTAAAAGAGAGTAAAATATACAAGATTTTCTGCTTTACGTCGCGAAATTGCTCTTATGCGCTTCTCCACCGAGTACTCCAGCCTTAAGTTTACCTGACAGTGCTCTCTAGAGTTTAGGGTCTCAAAACGTATATTTTAGAGAACTTCTAGTGGCAGAACACTAAACTTGCGACAGTAAGATAGGATACTGGCTGGAAAAACATCGTCTTATATTCGCTTTTAACGTACCGGCTCGCGCGGAAGCTGTTGCAGGGGCGAGGAATAAAATAAAATCGAACGAATTCGAAGGCCAATTAGAAGGTGTAGCGTGGAAATAATAACGGGAGAGATAAAACGGCAGCTTGGGCACAGTGACAAATGATAAAACGGCCATTCGTATTCGTCACCGTTAATACGTTTCGAGAAATCGTTCCATAAAGATACCCCCTTTCTCGTCCTCGAATAATTGCTTCCCCTGCTTATTTTCAAACAAATTTACGACTTTGTACCGGGAAGCTCGAATCGATGGCTGCGTAACCGTGCCATTTTCAGGATAAAGAAACAAGATCGTATCGTAAAGCACGTTTTCCTAAATTCGCTCTTGCTCCTTTCGTTCCATACCAATTTACTCCTGCAGCAATTGCAATTTTTCCTTTCTTCCTCTACGAATTTGTAAAAATAATAGGGGAGATTAATTAACCCTCTTAGTACCAACGACGATATATCGTTGCGTATAAGATGGCGCCTTATTCTTCGCATTGCGAGAAAGCTCCATCTCAAAATAAATTTACAAAACGTTACAAACGGTCAAATTTCATCGCAACAGAATTTAAAAAATTGTTTTCGGGTTTAACTTTTCGTTATATTCCATGCTGGTTAGTGCCCAGGCTCTGTATACGCTGGAACGATAAGGTAGAAACTCGACACGGGATAGTTTCTTGGGACCATAATCGCGATATGTTTATATCGGTTATATTAATAACCGATATTGGTTATTTTATTAAAAATGATTGAAAATGCAATATTTATACTTCGTACCAAGTGATCTACGTAAAACTCTGATCAAACGATGATTATTCTTACGTGCAAATATCGTTTATAGAAGGGAAAGTTGTTTCTAGCTTTTTTATCGTGTTTTATACCGGTGTTATACGTATGATTTTCAATAAATATAAATATCAATAAATACAATTGGCATTACATTATTCTCCCTTTCTTCCGCAATACGCTGCATTTTGAAATTTTAAATACCATTCTTAGTTTGGTTTTTATGAGCCTTTTGCCAAACCTTAGTAAATTCTTCAAATTCAAATTAATATCCGGTTATCTTCGCATAGGCCGTCTTTCGTTCAGCATTGAAAGGGTTAAGAAGGTTGAACGAATTTCGATGTCTAAGAAAAATGTCGAATATTAAATTTCGCAGAAGTGAAAGTACCAAAGGCACCACGAGTGCGCATAGGGTAAAAATACCGTGAAATAATTTGCAAAGGTACCTTACGAAGCAGATAAAATTCTCTGAAAACGTACTAATCCTCGTTATATGACCCTAATTTAAAAATCCTAATCCCCGTTGGATAGTATCCATTTTATTGGAGAAATAAGGAACACCTAGGCTTTATCGGGCAGTTTCGATTGCGCATAGGGTCGTTATTCAACGAAAGGTTAGAATAGTCTAAAATGGCTGAAAACGTTACTGTGATTTACAATTTCACGTGAATGGACGGAGACCACACGAATTCTTCGCTTCGACAGACTGGAAATTACCTTCGAATTTTTCCAGCTGAAAATGAGTAAGCGGTAACGCGGTTTAATTCGCATTATCCTAGGAGATATGCCATTATCAGGCACCCAATAATATTCTCGCGTTCACTGTACGCTCTCGGAAATTATGGTAGCGCGTTGGGAATTATCCTGGAAGGATATGGCGTTTAATCATTATCTAGAGCAGAATAAATCACTCGTCTTACAACAATACTTTAGCCGAGCTTAATGGAAAAAACCAGGACGCATAATAATCAGGGGTTGCGTAATACACTTGAAATAAGGCGCACGTCTGTCAACACGTACCACGTACTTTTCGATAATAGAAAGATTACGGGGTAGACGTGACCGACAATTTTACGAGACATAACCAGCTCGAAGGGGGTGTTACGTCGATTCGTGGAAATTACTGTTACGATTCGGTCTGTACATTTCACTTAAATAAATATAGTCATTGAACTATTTTCTGGGAAGCATAAAATTTGTTAATATCGCTTCCAGGAAATTGCACGTAAATCAGGCAGGTGGAAAATACGAGGCAGTGTATTAGAATTACGCAGAACTGCTGTATTAGAACCGTGATTAGGGAATGGTACAGCGTTTCATAAAGGAAAATCACGACTCTGTAAAATTTTATACGGTACATGTTTATTTTAATTACTATTATCGATAAATTATTAAATTGTGTCGCAAATAATGTAAATATTTTAAAAATCGGCTATGGGACACGATGGAATGTGTTACAACGGAGATGAAAAATTATTAGGAATTAGGATTGTAAGATATGTGCATTATTTCGAATTTTTTGGAAAGAAGAAAGTAAGTGCGTTGCTTATTAGGCGGGATTTTAAGTTAACATTCCTAAAATTCAATCATATTGAAATTTCTAATATGAGATCTCGCATATCAATCTCCAAAAACCTAACTCTTTCACATCCGCATCATTTAAACTACCTCCCCTCGAAACAATAACAGAACCCAATCCAAAAATTTAGCTTACCCACCAACCCCCATACCCGACCAACCACATCAAGCCGCAGATTCATGCATCCTAAAGGTACGTTTCCACTTGACGTTGAATCGTTCATCGTCGTATGTAAATTTCATTATATAAATTCCTAATATTTACAGGTATAAAACCATATCAAACAAGGTAGAAACAGAATTTTCAAAAATTAAAAGGATTCCTCTATATCCAACCAGATCAATTTCACACAGGTACCAAACTTAAAGCCCTCTTTTACAAAAGCAGTCAAAATACTAACGACTAATTTATTAAACTATACCAGATACTAAATACTAATTACTAAGTATACTAACTAATAGGGAAGAGTCGAAAGTAGGACCAAGATTAGACAAACTTGTCTAATACCTTGTTATTTGGTCCATAACTAAGTTCTAGCTGCTAAATTTATTTATTTTACTTTATTACTTCATTATTTTATCATTAAGCGTTATTTATTCTGTACATTTTAATTTATTTTTATCATTCTATATAGCTTATATTATAGAATTAATAGTTACACAGAGGAAGAAACTAACCTCTAATCCCTTGTAAAAATAACAAAATCTATGTCTTTATGTATTATACTAACTAATACTTCTATCCGCTGCAGTATCTGAAATAATCGAATTAATATTAATTATTCACGTTGAATAAGAGACATGGCGTAATATTTTACAAAATTATCAACCGATGTTATCGCATTTCAACTCACCCGAGCAAAAGTCGAAAGGACACTAACGGAAAGACAGGATCGAGACGCGAGAAATAAACATAACCTCAAACGGCACGTGGGAACGCTGCTTAAGCCGTGCCGATACTCGGAACACACGGAAGCACGTATATGCGCGATGAGTTCGCCGAAAAGTCGGCTGTTGCCCCGACGAGCAACACGAGCGCCGCGCGAGCCATCAACTTATCAAGACGCCGTATCGAGCGGCTGATGGATATACGCGGCCGATGCGTACGCACGGTTATTACCGCAGATTTGTGGGCCTGTGTGCACCTCGTAAATTCGCGCGAGCTTCCACGGAAAAGATGCGGCGGCCGAGGGACGGCCGGCGACAGGTTAGCGCGAACGAGACTCCGATTAATACAGCTGTCCGCCGTGGATCCTCGAATGAATCACGAGCGGCGGTAACTCATTGTCAGTGGTACGAGCTCCCGTGCTAGCTAACCGGCTGCCCTTTGCCACGGCCCGTGATTGCCGGGCTTTATTAAATTGAAATGTTTCTTCTGTTCGTGGAATCGGAGAAAATGTAACGTTGTGCTAATGTAATAATAACGCGTATATGTTGCAGCACAGTTGGTGTTTCGTGACGGAGGTGTCGCTAGAGGTCGCTAGAGGTCGCGCACTTGTGGGGCCGATGCGCCAAGAAGTGGCAAAGAGACATTTTAGGAAAGTTTAGTATTAAAGCAAATTTGTCTTTGAATAATTAATTAGGACTGTGGAGCATGATATAGTCTTATTTGTTTTCAGATTCGTCCATCTTTAACATTATTATCACGAGTATGGTGAAGTCGAGTCCCAACTTACGTGAAACTATTGTATCATAACTTATCATAAATACTATGTATAATATAATTAAACAGTGAATTATACGATTAAATCTACATAGTACACCGTTAAAATACACAATATTTCAAACTTGCTTGTGCAATATTCTATTAGTTAAAGCGATTTGAATGATTTTAATTTTCACAATACCTTTTCGTCATCCGTTCAGCAGCATTCAGCATTGGCCCCTATGGCATCTTAAAGGTTGAAGTCCTCTTGCAGAAACAGGATTAGTTGCAACTAGCTGCATTTCCGAAAGATTTACACTCACGACACTTTATTTCGCACAAAACACGACGAAATCGAAGAAAAATTTGGAGAACAAGTAGAAAAATGCTTTTCTAATTCTATGCGAACTAAATATCGCAATTGGAAGTCGAAATCGAGAATCTACAATCGATAATATGTAACTATACAGTATCCTCATTCTGTTTGCAGACCCGTCGCTAGATTTCGAACATGATACTATGAAATCCGAGAAAAATTATAAGAATTATAAGAAAACTACCTTTTCCAACATATATTAACTAAATATTGCAATTGACAGTGAAAATTTATAACCTGTAATCGATATTAGGTAATTGCGTAGTATGTTAGTATGAATTTTCCACCCGTCGCTTCCTTTCGCACCTGTCACTACAAAATCGTAGAAAAATTGGGGGAACTATTAAAAAACCACCTTTTCCGACACATATTAACTAAATATCACGATTAACAATGGAAATCAATAACCTATAATCGATATCAGGTAATTGCGTAGTATGTTTATATGATTTTTCCATCCGTCGCTTCCTTTCACACCTGTCACTTCGAAATCGTAGAAAAATTGGGGGAACTATTAAAAAATCACCTTTTCCGGCACATATTAACTAAATATCACGATTAACAATGGAAATCAATAACCTATAATCGATATCAGGTAATTGCGTAGTATGTTAATATGATTTGCATATCCGTCGCATTATTTCGCACAAGACACTTCGAAATTGTAGAAAAATTGGAAGAACTATTAAAAATACTGCCCTTTCAATGCTATGTGGACTAAACATCGCAATAGACAATCGAAATCTATAATCTAGAATCGATATTATATACCTACGTAGTATCATTGTACCATATGATCACCCGCCTCGTCATTTCACACATAATACCTTGAAATGGAAGGAAAATTGGAAAAACTATTACAAAACTACATTTTCAATGCCCTGTTAACTAAATATCGTAATCGACAGTCGAAATCTAAAATCTATAATTGATTTCCGGTAACTAAGCAGGATCACTGTCCAATTCACACTCCCACCACTTTATTTCGCACATTACACTTCGTATCATTTTACACATGCACTATATATCGTCACTTTATCCCACATGTGGTATACTACAATCGAACGAGTCTTACTAATTAAATATCTTAATCTTAGTAAAGTTCTATCACTTTCTGAAACTTTTGTTGTGACCCACTCGTGAATATTACGATAATGTTGTAACATTTGCAAAAGTAACCTACAATTGTAAAGTTTCGAAATAATAACTAATCTCGCGCACTATTATCCTCGAATATATATTTCGTCGATCAAGACAATTGAAACAACGATCAGCAATAATACTATTTCCCGAAACGTTTCGCGTGGGCATCGAAAGTTTCACTTTTACGCGCGAAAATATTCCGCCATGCGTTACCGGTACGTTCGATCCGGCATCGATGTGAATTTGGCTTTGACGGTTGGAGCTAGGCGTTGTTGTCGCGGGAAAATGCTTCACCTTTGAAATAGTTAGGTGCTAAAATATCGATATAAAGTATAAAACGATGTGTGTATACAAGATTCTGGTTACCTTTTTTCTCTCCGTTATTTAGCTGATCTCGTTGCTGTTTCACAGTTACATGATGTTAGAAATTCATGGAGTTTGTAATGTTCGAATTAAAATTGGTCGGATAATTTTAACACACTTCTTAGGTAAACGAGCACAGCATGTTTCGAGTTTGCGAAAAAATTGCGAACCAGTTAAGGCTTATATGTGTCAGTATGGTTACACGTTGGACGAACGAGACGTGTCAACTATCGAGAATCAGTGTTGAATTTAAAACGACGTAATTAGCTATCATTTTAAATTTATATAAGACCCAGGGCTTGCGTTTAAGACGTATTTAAGGACAAAGTGTCTACTTGTATAAAATTCCATAATTTGAAGTATAATTTCGCGAAGCAATTTAACCAGTTCAGGGACGAATTTATTAACACCACATAAAACTGATTATTCTTACTTTTTTACCTGTATTTCCATAAATTATATCTATAACTATCGAAAATAAGTACCCTGGAACGTGCAACAAAAATGATACACCCATATCTCGTTGCTGTGTCTTTCGAATTTCTGAAATTATGCTTAAATCAAAAAAGGAAGAAGTTTAATCTCTCTGAAAAGATTAATGAAACGTGTTATCTTAATAATTAGAATAATAAAGGTGAACGATAACGTCTGGGGGCTAAAATAATTATAAATGTACAGACTTGTATTACGAACATGCTCGTATACATTATCTCCAAAAATTAAAATTAAATTCCACGAAGACACGACACTCGATCCCTCGGTATTTGTCACACGTAATTACCTCAGTGGCTGTAAACTCGCAAACATATCCTTGTTCACACCCATGAATCACGAATAACCAGAAAACCGGAAGAGGCGAGTGTATGTGTGACCGGGAGAAATATGATCAAGTCCAGTTTCTCAAACTGCCTTCCGTAGAAACTTCATTTCACGAAACAGTTCCCGCTTATCTCCTTTTTGTATCTAATTGTCGCGACGTCTTGCTTTCATTCGAGGAAACTCGATCTCGTAATTACAACCCCTTTTAATCACTCGAGCTCTATCTGCGCGAGCAAGAACCTCGTTCGATTTAAGCAACGCGTTTAAGAAATTGCAAACGTTGGTAATTAGAAACGTTACGCGTAAATTAAACTCAGAATTAAATTTAGCATAGTCTCGCAGGAGACCAGGTCATAGGTCAATCGTTAATTTACCCCATTGCTTCTTCCATTCTAACGAGATACACATAAATCATTAGATCCCTCGATGCAATATTATCATTGGTGTACAGTAAGCTCGGGTATTATTATCGAGATATTAATCTTTTTAATTAAATTTATTCCACGAAATCTTTTATTCCAAATTGGGATTGAAAATTAAAAGTTCGCATATGTGGAACACGTGAATCTCGCGTTCTCGACATTCGTAAAATGAGGAACGTCGATTTTCCCTTTTCATCGTCGACATTTAAAAAATGAGGAACCTCGAATCATAGGTCCTGTCTTCCATGTTTGAAGAATGAAAAATTCCGATTCACGTCTCTCATCGGTTTGAACGTATCGAGTACTGCAAGGCACTCGAAAATAGGGGTGGAATAAATAGGAATGAATCGAATTTTAAATCCATTTTTCTCTATATCGACTGTTCGCATTAGAGATTCTCAAAAATTTAATTAGAAAATAATAATCGAATGTAAATTTGCGTGGACAGTACGAAACGTCGAATCATAGGTCCTGTTTTCCATGTTTGAAGAATGAAAAATTCCGATTCACGTGTATCATCGGTTTGGACGTATCGAGTACTGCAAGGCACTCGAAAATAGGGGTGGAATAAATAGGAATGAATCGAATTTTAAATCCATTTTTCTTTATATCGACTGATCGCATCAGAGATACTTAAAAATTCGGTTAAAAGACAATAACCGAATGTCAATTTGCGTGGACAGTAGAAATGAAGTTTGCTTCTCATTTGTATCGATTTGAAAATTAAAAGAGGAAGGCAACTCGTTCACTGACTGACCTACGTAACAAAAAAAAGGGAAAGATAATATCCGATTATACTGCTGTGTAACGAAATTGTAATCATTTTTATGGTTTGATAATCGCTGTTACTGAACTGAATTAGTTCTACTTTAGACCTCTGAGCATCGTAAGAAGCGAAAGAATCGGCTGATTGGATTTGCTGAATCAGTTGAACCAAGACTTGACTCCGGACCTTTCTTCGTCGAACGACTGTTCTAACCAATTGAGCTATCCAGGCCATCGATAATTCCTTTCTTTCCTAATCTAATGTTCGAAAGTGACCATTCCATCTACGTAATCCGACGCAAATTACTCCTGATCAAAAGTGCGAAGCGAGGGAGGAATTAGAAGATCGTTAATTAGCGGAAGAGGACTGTGAAACTCGCCCTTTAAAATTACAGAAACGGAAAGAATCGGCTGATTAGATTTGTCAAAGCAGGACACGAACCGAGACCTTTCATCGTCCAACGATCGATCTAACCAATTGAGCTATCCAGGCCAGCAATGAATTCTTCCCCGCTAATTGCCAGTCTAACGATCGAACCGGCCACGGCCTATATCTGTAAATTATTTAAACACCGAACTGAAGGACTATTAACCCCTCGCGAGTCTAAGTCGAGCTGAACTCTTTTGGACGAATCGCTGAATCTCCATCCTTGTGCACCAAACGTCTGCTGTCGAATTGAAGTGTCGTTTACTATACTTTCATCCATCGTTCCAGCATACTTTGCATACTATTACTATTGTATTATATATACTAGATACAATTCAAATAATTTTTAATCACGGTAATGTATAATCCACGAAACCATTGGAAGTATATGAATTAGGAAGAATGGAACGCTAAAAACACCAATTGAATGCTTTCATATTGAAATTTTAGAAAATTTAAAAGGTAATAATTTAAAAGATATATGAAATCATTATATCTAAATAGAGCTTTGTCCAAAACTTCCAATTTTTACGTGACACGAAGCATGTGAGATATGGAAATTATTCGTCAAAAGGCGAAAATTGAGTGCTTCAATAGGGAAATGTCAGAAAATTTAAAGGATAAAGTTAATCACTTTGACTTCGAAATTTTAGATCATTAATATGTCTAAATAGAACTATGTCCAAAATTTCCAATTTTTACGTTACACGAAGCATGTGAGATGTAGAAATTATTCGTCAAAATGCGAAAATTGAGTGCTTCAATAGGGAAATGTCGGAAAATTTAAAGGATAAAGTTAATCACTTTGACTTCGGAATTTTAGATCATTAATGTATCTAAATAGAACTTTGTCCAAAATTTCCGACTTTTATATGACACGAAGCATGCGAGATATAGGAATTAATCGTCAAAAGGCGAAAATTGTATTGCATGGTGAAGTGCTTTGGAAAGCTGCTCGTCGAGTACGAATCAATTGGGGTAACGCATCGAGTGCGACTTGGACCGTAAAGGGTTAACAACGTTCACTCTGTAACTCGTTTAATCTCACGAGGGAATCACGTGGCTCGTCTCAGAGCGAGGAAACACGTGGAAACACGCGGAAAATCGCGCGGCAATTAGAGGGGAAGAGTTTCTCGGAAATAAAACGGGGGGGCTGGTGAAATGTGCATGTCATACGTTCTCGAGTAATCTGGAGTGGAGGAAATAATCCGAAGAAGCTTGTTTTACATAACATATACAGGCCGTATACTCTTGTCCATAAATCTCTGGACACTTGACGAGAAATATTGAAGAAATATCGAAGAAATATTGAAGAAATATTGTACAAGAAGCGACACTTAATCCTCCTAATGCCAAAAAGTACCAAGTCAAATTGATACATCTGCGGATCGTAGAATATATTCAAACTAGTCTACTAATTGAATGATAGTACTTACAAATTCATTTCATTTCGTGATTCGACGTGAAATTTCATACAAAAATAGATAATAAAATTTCGACGTATAAATATAAATATAAAAATATATACATATAATATAAATAAATATATAAAATATATAAAATTTTATAAAATTACATAAAATTTGAATACATATGAGAAAGCTTATTGCAATATGATGTACTATAGTTAAAACTCAAAAATGAGATCACATTAGCATATGGAATCAGTGAATATTTTATTTTCTTTTTATTTTGGATGAACACCACATGTCACATATGAGATGCAATAGCCTAATCTATAAGTAGAGACAGATGATCTCTTAATGATCTCTTAATGATCTCTTAAAGATGATCGATTAATTTCCATAGGAAACATTCTTTCACCAGACTAATGGAAGATAACAGAAAATAAATTCCAATTTTATTAATTCTATTTTACAAGAAATTCCAATTTGATTAATAACACTTTAACGCGCTCTATAAATTCACCCCCTAATTCGAGCTGACCCTCCGCATCGATAAGAGAACTGTACCCCGTCCTCGCGTAAACTATTTTGCAAAACTGACGAACGTTAGGGCGAGTTGGAGCAGAGTTCGATAATTAAAGAGACTAATTCGTTTGTCCGCTTGTCAACGCCATGTTTCCTGTCACTTGTCTCCGTGTTTTACGGCGTACGTGCTCATGGTTAAACCCGTTTACGAGCGTCTCTGTGAAAACGGTTGCAACACGTCGTTGCATTCGTTAATTCTAAATAAAACTACTAAATAAGACTCGTCGAGCGAGAAGCACGATTAGTGGAAAATGTCGCGACGAATGATCCAGTATTCGCTAGACTGCGAAAAGAAAGGGGTGGATCACGAGTGAAGACCAGAGAGACAAACCAAAACTTACGATTTATTCAATTCTCTTTTTATTTTAATCAAAACCTTTGATCTCACGAAGCCTCCCTTTGCGTTGGAATTTTATTCGATAGAAACAAAAAATAGTTTTCATTTTCTTCATTTTTAAATTAATTTTTGCTACCTCTGATAAGGAGCTGCGAAAAGAAAGGGTGAATGACGAGTAAAGATCAGAGAGACAAACCAAAACTTACGATTTATTCAATTCTCTTTTTATTTTAATCAAAACCTTTGATCTCACGAAGCCTCCCATTGTGTTGGAATTTTATTCGATAGAAGCAGAAAATAATTTTTATTTTCTTCATTTTTAAATTAATTTTTGCTACCTCCGATAGGAGCTTTACTTCACTGTCTCACTGTGAATAGATACCATAAGTTGCCATGAAAAAAGTAGCTAACTTCCAACGGTATAAAATACAGGAAAAATTCGTAATGTCAGACAATGTTAAACTAAAACGCTTTAATCATTGATATACTTAAATAAAACGAGTCACCGCAAATACTTCTAACAAATATGGTTGTCCTTCCACTGATGGGGCAGACAACAATAGCACCGCAAAGCGATCAAAACGAACGACACAAAGTGAATAACACAAAATGAATGACGTCTTACTGTCTTCGTAAAGTCGCAGTCTCGTCGTCCCACAGAACCTTCGACCAATCTTCCTGTTTAACTTTCCTCATCTTCAGTCAGCTCTTCGTCTCTGAATTACGTTATTAAATACAATCAACTGGAACAATAAGTCATTTGACGTATCGTGTCTTCCACTGGAGAACACGGAGAGCAGGGAAAATATTTATACCGTACAATTTACTACATAATAACGATATTAACCCTCTGCACTCGAGAGACGACCCTCAGTCGCCATTAGATAAAATTTCGAAGATCGATATTAATTAATATGTCAAATTTAAGATAATGCAACGATGTACGAGCTATCGAAATCGAATAATTGTACGTGTTAATTATTATACGATTTCTTATTTACTGCTGAAAGAAATATCGTCAGTTTTATAACAGAAAATCTTTGAACTCCTACTGATCTTCGGTCAAAAAATCGTCGAGTGCAAAGGGTTAAACGAACAGAATCGCAAACACAGGTAAATCCACGCATACCGACGATGCTCTCATCGTCAACGAATAATTTCAATTTTATTATCACAAGCGTTACAATACAAAACTCTAAATCTACGATCTCGTGGAAGCCTTAAATCTAGATATCGAGCAATACAAACCACCATTTAGTACGCTGAAACCCGGGCCAAAAGATGGAGGATGCTCTGAAAATTCGAAATTCCACGGGATATTCGAGCGACGAAGGAATCCGAAGCTCGTCGCGGGGAAGAAAGAAAATAAAGAAATCGATGAGAGGAAAGGAAGGAAAAGGGAAAGAAAAATGCAGGCGCAACGTGGAACGTTAAATGATGCAGAAATTTGAATAAACCGATCGGAGGGCGTCGCGACGATGGTCGTCGCGGCTGGAAATCGTGACAAACGTCGTGGCGAAGCGGCGCCGTAAAAATAATGAAGATCGAGCGTCGCTGGTCGTAGTTTATTATGAAAACCGCACGATGTGCCGAAGGAGTTAAGGGCTTGGCCTAAACTTACGGCTCGGCTCGGTACACTTGCGCCGAGGTCTTTGCACCGTGAAGTTTGCTTTATAAATATCGCCGGTGCAACGGAGTGTCCAGAGAAACGAACCGTGTCTTGGATGAAATGAACGGTCTAAGCCGCTCTTTGCTTCAATTGCAACGAATCCGTACGCGTTTTCAATCCGCCTGCTATCATTTCCCCCTTGCCTGTCCTCCCCATTCCGTTCTAAGTCACCATCGAATCGTTTGTGCTTTGTCATTTATAGATAGACACGACGAAAAATTTTTAGTAGCAGAAATTTAGAAATTTAGAAATTTAGAAATTTAAAAACTTAAAAATTTAGAAATTTTCCTTTTCTTCTTTCTTTTTTTTTTTCTTTTTTTTTTCTTAAATGTAACGTATCATAGAGCACTGTAATTTTTTAAATTAAATCCCTCTACCTTAAATTAGAGAGAAAAATATTGTAAAGTGTCCATACTTCAAAATTATATCGTACTTTATATTTTTATTCATCGAGTGGGAATTTATTTGTGAAAAAAGTGGTAAGAAATAAAAATGGAAACGGGGTTTTGGAGGAATACCAGAGAAGATGGAATCGGCTGTGAAATATTCGGAAGAAATAGTAGGCCAGAAGAAATAAACGAATTTATAATTACAATAAAAATAAACGAATCCAGGGAACAGGTAAAAGAAAGAAAACATCGTTCGCGATAGATTAATATAATTAATCCTTATACTCTAATCATTTTTCCACGCTCTACTAAAAAGCACGTTAAGCTCCTGAATTGTAATAACAAAACGAAAAGAAACGAAGACTCAAACATTCTCGCAGAAAAATAAAATCCGACCACCAGCATCTCGCGATACCCACGCATACACACGCAAAACCACGTAAGAAGAACCGTGTCCTTTATTGCAAAAATATTCACAATTCGTCGGAGAGAGGTTACAATGGAAATATCATGACCTCACTTCCGGATAACAATAATATTAATATTAATATTAATTTAACCTCACTTTGTACGCGAAATTTCTGCAAATTTCTATGTACAATTCAATGCCCGTATAAATAACGCGATTACTCGAATCGAGGATTCGAATTATGATACAATTCTACGCTTAACGTCTAGCTTTAATAATTATCGTGGAGGTTTGGTAAAAATTTTCGCGTGGCACTAATGAGATTTCAACGATCGAACGTAATTGTCTTCGCTTACCGTGACAGACGGATGAAAAAGCGCGCGCAATGCAAATCGCGCGTTTCCCCCGACAAAACGTTCACGGTGCAATTATTTCGCATGGTCGGTTATTTCTTTGTAACGTTGCTGGGTCTTTCGCCATAACGCCTGCTTCTTTTCCGTCGTAGAATCTAGCTCGATTGTAGGAAATTCGCTCGTTGCCCCGAGACCGGTTTTGCTCGGATTATTCGTCAAAGATACCTGCAAGCAGAGCATAAATGAATACGAGATAAGCAGATTTTTCTTCCCACGTAATGTTTCACTCGCTTTACATAAATGCCTTCCTATTTTTCTCCCAATTTTTTCCTTCCTTTTCGTTGCTTATCCCATCGTTTAATTATAGCAAACGCGCATGTTACAATTAGAGATGCTTTAAAGTCGCGTGGGGTATAATGTTACGTTTCGCTCTTTCCTTTTCCTACTTTTCTTTCTCTCTCCTTACTTTTATCTTATTTATCCACCTTCCTCCTCTTCTCGCGCGTAATGGATGTACGGACAGGTTCCGGCGCGAAAGATAACGAAATATAGTCGATGTGTTCATTGAAAAATGTTTGAAAAGGTGTAAAATATTCGAGGTACGCTTTACGCGGATTCGCGAGATTGCAAATTTCGCGATCTTCTCGGAATTGTATTTTTTATGAAAACAATGGGTGTTTCGGGAAGAAAATGTTGGGAACTTTTTATAGGAGAGAGTTCGCAGAAGAGAGAATTTTATCGCGATATATCATAAATATTACGAAACTCGCACTTTCATTTTCAAGTATCTTTAGGATTCTGGAAACGCGATTGTTTCGTTAAAGTATCTCTTAACACGCGTAAGATTATATAAAGTTACATGTTAAACAAGGTACATCCGCGAGAACCATTACGATTCCTCTTTACGCGCGAATTCGTGATAATAAAAGTCGCTGAATCTTCTCAGATTTTAGAAAGACGATGTTAGAAAAATAAAGACGCCGATATTTCTTATCTCAGACGCAGATATTTTATCGTAAGCTGTTGCTTTGCAATATTCCGACTCTTTTTCTCAAAAATTGTAACTTCGAGGTCCGAGAAAAATGACTCTTCCGTTAAAATACCTTTTCTGGTAAAATTAGGCTATACGTGAATAAATGTCACCAAAATTCGCTTCGATTTTATGCTACATTCGAAGAGATCGCATCAAAGTCGAATCTTGTCAATTTTATTAATTTTCCAGGAAAAAAGAAAATATTCCATTATCTTCGATTTCTTTTTCTAGAATCAATGAGTTTTTCTCGCACTATAACTCAATTTTCGGTTCCATAATGCTGCGAGTGTTGTATTTAATCGTTAAAATAATTTATTGTTATTTAAAAAATTTCAAAAAATTGACAAGGGTTATTTCCTACGAGAACTCTTCAATTTCTCCATGTTCCTCGCGCATTTTTCAACCGGAAAGAAACACGAGGCCATCTTGCTCTCTGAACCACGGTCTCTGGCCAAATCACGGGGGTCCATTCCACATACGAACAAGCGACGTTCGTTAGTTAGTCCGCCTAATTAATTGCGCCGTGTGCTATGCTGAATTCTCGTCGTCGAAATGAAGACGAAGAAGGGAAAAGGAAGGAGATCGGGGCGGGAAGAGGCGAGAGATTATTCGGCGGCGGGTCTTATCGGGGAAGGGTTATTTTAAGTTTCGAGTCGCAACCACTGGGCAGAATACCCTCTCTCGACGCGTATTTGGGGCAAGTGGCCTACCCCGTCTGGCTTGTAAATGAGGCCCTATCTAGCTTCGTCGACACTTGACTTACTTGGTTGAAAGGAAAAGAGACGAAAATGAAAGAATGAAAAGAGCGTAAAAAGGAAATACGAGGAAAGGACTCTGGCCGGGAACACGAAAACAACGTCCGATCTGGCTGAAGATAAAAATATCTGAGAGCAGCGCCGCCCAGCGAGAGGCGAAATGATGATAAAATTGACGAATAAAATGGGCGGAGTGCGACGAAAATTTGTCACGCGAAATGGAACATACGTAAGAAAGTGGAGAAAATTTTAAATAGAGAACGAGGGATTCAAAATTGATTATGGGGTATCGGTGTCTCGGATAAATTAATCTTACGGGGTAGATGTAACAACAATTTTCATATAATAATCGTGTTACTTATCTACTATATATACTATATATATATAAGAATTATTTAGATGAACGTATGATTAACCTTTGAGTCTCGGTCGCCATTTGCTTTTAATGCTTTAATGCTTTGGTAACTTGAATATCGAATAAGAGATGATAATTATATTAAGGACAGAAATATTACACGCGAAATGTTAAAATAAAATAATTGATTTTCTTTTTTTTTCAAAATACAGGGTATCAGCAAGCTTATAAAATCTAAAAATAAAAGGGAAGCTTCGAATTGCTGTTTCTTTACAACGAAAAATTCTTCGAGTGCGAAGGGTTAATCTAATAATAATTTTTGAATATTAATTATATTTACAATTCAATTTATGTTTGCATGGCGACTATACAGTTAGATAAACAAAGAATGGTAGTTAGTTAATAATAATTCCTATAGTATAATTGTATTACCTGTAATTTCTACCTGCACGATGATTTTTAAAAAAGAGATCAACGTAATAATCGTTCAAGTATAATTACACTATTCATAGTACTTATTTCACTTATTCCGCGATTATTCGACGAGGTAAATAAGGGATTAACGTAACGACAGGCCCCGTGTGATTATGTTATTTATAATTTCTATTTGCATAACGATGATTTAAGTAGACGAAAGATTAATGACTAAAAGTCACGAAATACGAAGGTCTATAATGATGGGAATTGAATTTGCCGCGTTAAATGTCAACCACTAGGAATTATAAGGAATCTCAGTGGTTCTACAGAAAGCCAAGCGCCTCGGAAAATCTCGAGATGCATTTCATAAGGTTTTCTTTGCCCACTTGCTGTATCTTAAAAGAACCTCGTTTATAAGTTTGAAGCGGCTGCAAAATGCAATACAGGCGAATGGTTTTCAGGCTTTAACGGAGCCGAGTGTTCTTACTTTCGCCTACGTGGAATTCACCAAGCCGCAGAAATAACTCGTTAAGGAAACGGTAAACTAAGGAATGACGAAATATAATAATTAACACGGTTTTCATATAAATATTAGGTCGCTGCATTGACTTTTACCAGTTTCTTGCCGCAAAAATACCGTTTTAATTGCCGGCAAATTTTTCTAACGTATCGTACTGAATTAATTCTCAATCGGTGCAAAATTCCTCCATCTCCAGCTCGAAAGCAGTCCTCCAGGCTTGGCAACGTAACCTGCCGAACAGTGCAAAAATAACTATACCCCTCCGACATCTTACGTAAACGCGCCGGATAAAGGTTCCGACGAATTTTCCGAAATCCTTTAACCGTTCCCCAAATATTATTTTTCTCCGCTTATTCCAAACATCACCCCTTTCCAATTTTCTACGTCATAGATCACCCTAATTTTAATTTTAAATCACTCCTACCCCGCGAATTTTTGACAGTACCTAATTCGTATTAATTTAATTCGGATACATTTTCCCAAACTATTAAATAAATAAATAAATAAATAAATTTAAAAACTACTTATTAATATAATATCAGAAGATGGAAGTTGAAACAGGATGTCAATAACATAACCATGTGTTTATAGCGATTAATATAGATTTCGTATCCACGAAGACCCACCATATTTACAATATGGCATATAGTTAGTTTCAAGGGTTGCCAACACGCTGTGTCTCTCTAAGGCGCGAAGTATGAATCGAATATACGAATATATTTCAACGCTACTAAATAAATAAATAAATTTCCCAAAATACTAAATAAATTCAATCCTCTGAATCATAGATCACGTTATACCTACATCGCACACATAATACAGGTTCCTCGAAATATCCAATTCATATATGCCAATAAACTGCTAAAAATACCACCCCATTCCAATCTTCTAAATCATGGATCATGCTATTCCTACGTCACACGTGCATACAAATTGCTAAAAATAACCCAATCTATATTTTCCCGGAATATTAAAGATACCACCCCATTACCACCCCCTAAATCACTGATGATGCTGTTTGTTCCTAATTTATCTACCCATACAGGTTCCCAAAAATATCTAATTTTTGCTATTTTTGAAGAACCCTTCTCAAGCCATCCCGCAAGTCATGCAACCCATATATTTATTCGTCAGCCAAGGAAATCCGTCATGAAAATTCTCCGTTCGCGTCTCTCTCGCGATCTTCGGGACCGTGGAGAAATTCGCGAAAAGGAGGCAGAGGGAGGGCCGCGAAAGACGAGAACGGATCATGATCGAGCGACAGACGCGTTATCGTGCGCGTAAAATGAGCGCTCGTTACTCGATTGACGAGCTCGCGAGACGTTCAGGAGCAAAACGGCTCGACTCGAGTTTCGCTTTCTCGCTCGACGATGATGGCGATGATGCATCCGTCTGGCCTGTCTAGACCACTTATATATATTATAACTGGCGCTCGCTCGTCCGTTCTCTCCTCTCGCTGCTCGCAAAAGACGAACACCACGACCTTTTTCCACTTCGTCTCTATCTCTTTTTCTTCCTGCTCCGTCGTCTCCGATGGAACTTCGCCTATGTAGGTGTATACGCGCCTATACACACGGATGCATTTTACCTGATTTATGTCACGAAGATGATTAATCTCCCGGCCGAAATGTTATCTCGGAACGGAATTAGTTTTTCTGTTGGCTCATCGTTGAGTCATCGCCTGGTGAATTTTTAACCGTTACCTAACGTTCACGTAACGCGTCGCGTGCCTTTTATTACCCCTGATAGAGGCGGTCCTCGAGGTGAGCCGAGTTCCCTCGTCTCCTCGTCGCTGCCAAGCTTTCCCAATTTTCTCTATAATTCCCAATTTCTAACATAATCGCGGTGCCCACGTGTTACGCGTATTTGTCGCACAAACATCGCGAGGATCAGGGTTTAACGAGGTGTTTGTTCTTGGGATGAATAGGCGTGGCGAGCCTTAATTAACGCTAAACTCAACACGACCGGTTAAGTGATCAGTATATGGGAAGACGAAGGAAGAAGAAGCTCAGGGAAAATGGGACAGATAGGAAGAGATATTGAAAAATTGATCACATCTCGAATCGGAAGATCAAGAATGAACATTTCAGCTATGGTGGGCTATGGCTACACTGTTGATGGATATACTCAGTACCGTATTGACATACGTCAATGTCTCCAGAGACACTTGCTCTATACATTGATCATCCTACAGTTGCTGAAGAACTTAGATGATCAACGAACAGATTTATTCAATGGCTATAGTATCGTGTAGATGGCTAGACTCAGTACTGTATGCGTCTTGAGCTTTAACGTCTTGTTGCAGGTAGTTATGCAGAGTTATTATTCGAGAGTGCGAAGAGTTAATGGTAGTTAATTCGGTTTGAAGCGAGCAAATTCTCACAAGATCAGAAGACGCGAAACCAGCAATTGCCTTGATTCGATCCCTCGAAGAAGAGACGTGGGCCATCGACCGTTCAAGTCTAAACTTATCACAGCTGCTCGCGATGGACAGATGGTCGAGACAATGATACCCGGATTACTTATTAAAAACGGATTAAAAGTGTCTGTGGGACGATCGAGCAGCGCGACCGTTTTCTTATGTACGATGCAGACAGACATAAATCGGTGGCTGAACCGAGAGAACCAGCCTCGTAATATAAGCCATAGACGGCCAAGTGAACCGAACAACGTTCGATCATTGAATTATTTCCATCGAGCACGATCGATCGTCGCTCGAATGTCGCGACCCAGATATCATACTTACTTTATGAGAAAACTCTTTGCTTTATGAATCAGCCTTTAGTCAGGTCGAGGCGACGTCAGCCGCGAGATTTTAAATAATTCGATGGACCCCGGGTGGATAATAATTAAACATGGACTGGAAACTTATTTTACTACGATCTGTAATTTACTGAGGATGTTGATTCTAATATTAAATCAAATATCGACAAAAGTATTAAAATAAAATAAGGATTTGCGAATTTTTGTATATTTTTGTCTTTCGAGAATGGATACTATATGATACACCATATTACTTGCAAACACCACCCCAGTTGCCAGATATAAACACCATTGAGCACTTATGGGCAGAAATAAAAAGAAATTTGAAATTAGAATCACTTAAATATTTCGAAGAATTAACCCTTTGCACTCGACGATTTTTTGGCTAAAGAAGGGTACGAGATGAAAAATTTTCTGCTATAAAGCTGATGATATTTTTTGAGTAGTAAATAAGAAATCGTATAATAATTGGCAAGTAGAATTATTTCATTTCGATACCTTGCACGCTGTTATGTTATTTTAAATTTTATATATTAATTAATATCGAGCTTCGAAATTTTATCAAATGGCGACTGAAGGGCGTCTCTCGAGTGCGAAGGGTTAAGATACAGGATAATAATCGTGCTGCTTCGAGGAAGATTTCGAAGCTTCGTGCTATCTTATCAAAGATTACTCGCGGTGATTTCTAGGGTAGTTTCGATATTAGAAAAACTGTTCCATTACTGGATATTTTTAATCGAGTTTAACCCTTTGCACTCGAGAGGCGCCTCTCAGTCGCCATTTAACCAGAGTCTAAAGATGGATGTTAATTAATATATCAAATTTACAATTACCCAACGATGCGTGGAATATCGAAGTGAAATAATTCCATGTTTTAATTTGCTTACGATTTCTTATTTACCGTTTTAGAAATATCGTCGACTTTATGGCAGAAAGTCTTCGAATTACTATTTTTCTTCTTAACGAAAAAGTCGTCGAGTGCGAAGGATTAAAGCAACGATTTATAGAAGAATAGCATAAAATATAACCAGATTTAACAAAGAAATTAGCGAAATCACTGCCCAAGTGTCTACAATCTATAATTAGTTCTAAAGAATATCCCACAAAATATTAAACTGATAACTTCAGTTTTATGTAATAATAATTCAATTAATTTGGGAAATGGATGAATATTTTTGCGTTCAAATTTTCCAATGCATTATGTTATTTTGTTTAATTTTTCATTATGTATAATACCTACGAGTTTCACAAAATATCAGCTAATTTTGTATCAATGAAGATTATTTTCTATATTTTTGATTTTAATTTTACGTGTACCTTTACTTCCTTTTCCAACAGCAATAGATGGGCGAATACTTATGCGGCCGACTGTAGGTTAAAATTATAAATTAAATCTTTACTTTGTCTCCTAACTTTTAAGTAGGTGTACTTTAACAGCTTGCTAGGGATTTCTAAATACACGCGAGGATCGTGAAATTGAGTAAATGTTTGTGGACACAGACATTGATCTCGATCTTTGATCACGAGGATGACAGTAATTCACATACTTTGTCAACTTGTTAAATAATCTCTTCAAAGACACGCGAGGATCGTGAAATAACTTTATTCGTGACTCTAATGCTATTTACGCGAATACTTATGGAAATGCGCCCGAAGTCTTAATAGCGAATCGGATACTTATCTTCGATATTCGATCGAAAGTGTTACGCTAATTTATTTCGCGACGTGTTTTGCCAATTTCTTAGGCAATCTGTCCAAGCACAAGCGACAATCGTGAAATAAGTTTATTCGCGAGTTTGATGTTAATTATGCGAATATTTATACAGCACGGCAGTGGTCGGCCCCGACAGCGCCATAAAATGAACAATAAAGCTCCTGGCAAGGAAACGCGAAAACCGATGCGCGGTGCCATGGCGGGAACTAAAAGGGTGGAAAATAGGCAAATAGGCCAAGCCGGCTGGATGAATGACACAGGCAAGCGGAGGCAATGTACCGTGATTACCAATTAGACGATGCAAACTCGTCGCCGCGCCGCCAATGTCTACGACCTGTTACCTATTTTCCTACTCGCATGCTTTCCTTCCATTTTTATATTTTGTTCAATTTTTAAACATTGTATTGCATACTGCACCCAATTTCCTATTCTTCGACGCCATTTTATAATTGCATTACTCTATCGTATTATACGAGAAACGATAGTATTTAGGTGCATTACTCTTTTCCTTTATATAATACCATGCTCTCGCGAAATAATTGTCACGTTTATATTTTGTTCAATTTTTAAACATTGTATTGCATACTGCATCCAATTTCCTAGTCTTCGACGCCATTTTATAATCGCATTACTCTATTGTCGTATTATACGAGGACCGATAGTATTTAGGTGAATTATTCTTTTCCTTTATATAATAATATCTTGTTCTCGCGAAATAATTATCACGTTGCAATAATATTTTTTAATTATCAATATTATATTATTTTATGATAAATATTGTCATCTTCAAATTATGAAGACCGAAATTTTTATCCACGAATATTTCTAGTCAAACCAATTTCATACATATACAACTGAATATCGAAACAACAAATATAATTTTTGTATAATCATATCTAAATTGCATATCAAAACGTTCTGAAAATACTAAAAAAGGTGCTAAAAGATATTAAAAAGACGCTAAAGTAACAATAAAAACCACTACCAAAAATTAGCCACACCAAAACAGAGAAAAGAATCAGTTTAACATCCCTTCCACCTGTCGTGTGCAATCGATCACTGAAACCGGTCCAAAGCAACCCAAAACCAATTGCATCGTGAACAATCACAGCCGATCGTCCCTGTGTTACCTTATTTCCTCTTATTTCCGTGTCCGCGGAGGAAGCCGGGCCAGTTGGAGCGTAACAACGGTTGCGTCGTCGTCGGCGATTTGCAGCGTGCAGAAAGGAGACATCTCGGCCGGAATCGCGGTAGCGTGGTGCATGTGCACCTTTGAACTTTGAGGCCACGGGCCGGGAAGGGAGGAAGGAAATTCCGGGGCTAGAGAGAGCCAGACACCACGACAGCAGTCGGTCGTTCGTTGCCAGTCGGCGAGGCATCCGCAGATAAAACGGTGCCGCTGGTACAATAACATATTGAGAATTCGCGGGTCCGCCGGCAGTAGGTGGTAGGGTGCCAGACGGTCTGTGCCAGTTCGAAAGTTTGTCCCGGTTTGCCCGTCTGGCATGCCGGGAAGCGACGCGGACGCACGTGCACCGCACCTTGACAGGTTGAATATGGGCTCTCCGGAGCGCGGAGACAGCATATTGGGTTCGAAACTTTGCTCGTTTACAACGTCGCCACTATGTCTGCCAGAGGCGGCGGCGATGGTGCAGGCGATGGTGGAGGAGGCGGTGGAGGCGACGCTCTGTGTTACCTGTGGAAATAAACGTCGCGCCTCGCGCTCTCTCTGTCTCTTCGCGCTTTTCCTTCCACGGCTTTCAAGCGACGTCGCTTTTCTTTTCCTACCAAGCGCGGGTACCGATACCTCTCTGACACGCGGCTGTCGAAGCGACAACGGCGAAAATTGAATGAACAACGAGCGATGGGGAACGCCGATGGAATGCCACGCTCTTGCGATTACGTTGCTTCTTTCGGGATTGCTTTCTGGGTATGCGGGGATAGATTGGCAAGGAGATTCGAGGGTTTGCAATCTTCTTCCTTTTAAAGGGTTTTCAAGTGATTTCGATGATTGCGTCTTAAGTGGGATGCGTATAGGTTGGTTGTTGATTTGAGGAGTTTCAATGTGATAGAGGGATCTGATAATCTGACATACAAGCATTACCGCTTGCAATTTGTTAAAGGGCTATGATGCAAAGGAATAGTAGCCAGTGGAAATGGGTGGAAAAACTGTATATATGTCTATTAAACGGGCAAATGGTTAGAACTGGCCTGTCTGTTTAGCGCCACGCAGGTCAAAGAAGTCTCCAGACAAAAGACAAATGTACAGTTTATTTTAGTATTTAGTTTTTACTACAACACAATTTCGTCCTGTTCTTAGGCTTTCTTAGCCAGAGACATGTCTGCAGTGAGTTTCTACTAAAAATCAGTTACACTATGTTCGATGGAAATGTGATTAGTGAAGGAGATATATAAATAGAATGAAATTTTCACGAAACGCAAGGTGTTAATTCTGTGAATTAAAAGGGTTAAGAAGAACGATAAGGAGAATAATATCCAGCAAACAGGATTAATTCTTAGAAATTATTTTCTTTCCTGGCTAAGAAGTTTTAAAAATTTTTATTTATTTAATCTAACAACGATACATTCGATTATAACCGGACTGGAAAATTTTCTACGATAAAATTACCACGTTTTAGAGCGTTATCGCGAGAAGCTAGATTTACCTCTACGAAATTATTTCCTGCATAATTATTCGAAAAGACAGCTCTGCCTACAAAAGAAATAAGAAAACGTCCTGGTGCTCTCCAGGAGATCGAATTAAAAGCGACGTTGATCGTGAAGCGTGCACTGAAATAACTTAAGGCAGCAAGAGCGGAAGCCGTGTACTCGGAAAATGTGGGCCAATTACTTTCGGTCAACGTTTTCCCTGGCAAATACTCGAAAGCAAGTCCAAAATGAAACGCCAGGAACTCCACGAATCCTCCACTCTTGGAGGAACGTTCTTGCGCAGCCATCGGAGCCAACGATCTCTTGGTCGCTGAGCCGCGGCATGTTTGCACAGAATTAATTAGTGTTTGGTCGTCTATAGACTCTGGACTTGCTAGACTAAACTAGATAAACTAAGGCGCAGGTACCTTCGTCCTCGTCACCACCGCCGGTTCTCGTCGCGCTTCAACCTCTTCGTCTACCTGTCTGCGTGTACGTGTGAATTCGCGCGAGACACACCGATGCACGCTTCTGGGTTAAGACTCGTTCGAATGATGGAATAACACGATGATACATTCGCGATAAGCCGATCGAATTAGAATTTTTCAGGCTTAATAGAATCTTAATGGTGGACAGTCCTAATGATCTAACTGTAACTCGGCTAATTTCCCTTTTATACCCCCGCGTTGATCGAAGTACCCGATATTCACCGATTAAACCAACCGATACGGATCGGTATGCGATTTAATTACAATACCTACAGCAGAGTAAAATGTTAGAATCGCGATGCGGTAGCTTTTGAGGTTAGAAACGTCAGCGGAACGGTATTAGAATTGCGAGCGGGGAATTATTAAAGTTTTAATTATTACTGTATTAATTGTTAGTTAATTATTACGTTAGACGGTGTAACGAGTACACGTTGAAGAATGTTGAACCAGACAATTAATGCAACAGAACAAACGACCAGACGGAGCTTTCGTTCGTGAAACGAGGTAACAGATCGTTGCCAGTCGCTTGTTCATTCATATGTCTCGTTCGCAGAATGCATACACATGCATGTGCATCCGTCCTAGACAAGCATATAGACAAATGGGCAGACGTAGTCTTACATGCAGCATTCAGACGCTTGCACATACACACTTTGGCGGCTTTATGGAGAGCAGACACAGAGATGCCGCACATCCTGACCAAACTCGACGCGACGTTACTGCAATGTCCTGCCTTATTGCCTTTTTAGCCTCTTTCCTTTCGTCACTCCTTCATATTCTTCATTGCCCCTCCTTTCTTTCTGTTCCTTGCGTCCGTTATATATATATTTTATTACGCTGCACTTGTTACGCTTATTTTCGTTCCACTCTATTTCCTTTCTACGTTACGGAGAAGAATGGAAGACTTGCAAATGAATTTAGAGTAAAATAATCGTCTCAACGAAGCGTTATTCTTTTATTCATTTTATTTAAGTTACTTAAACTATTACACTGGAAGTTATCCATCGTTAAAAATGATCCTCGTGAACCGTTTCTTAGAATTTTTTAAATTCTAACGTTAAAGCACTTCATCGGTGCCTAACTTTTTATATTTATCCTATTTTTCTGGTTCCGTGGAGTTAATAGATTGGTAAATGAGTAATTTACGTGATACTCAAATATGGCTTCGTTATTCGTGTCGGATATGGAACGAGACACGTTGAATCCATAAGGCAGTAGCGAGTCTAGCCTAATTCACGAGGCTACTAGTTGGGCAGTAGATTCGGACGTGAATGGTCAGCCAATTTCTTAGTATTTCACTCTCTTTGATGTAATATTATTTTACCTAATCTAAACACAGCGTTAATGCATATAAACCGTTTGCTGGTGTATTAAATCAAATATATCGTTCTAAAGCAGCCAGGCCCAAAATATAATTGTTTCCCTCTCTATAGACCTACACTACTATCCACTACGCCTTGCGTTCCGTTAAATACATTCTCATTAACAAAAGTTAATAAACAATTTATATATTCTTCATTTTCTGAAATACATATCTCAAAATTAATTCTGCGATATTAAAAAAAGAATTATTTATTAATTTCCAATTTTTCGCACTCCGGACTTGGTATAACGCAAAATCCCTCGCTTTGTGACTAGGCCTAAGGTATTTTTTCAAAAATGGCGTAAAAGTGCATCGTTCAAAGGGTATTCCAGGTGTTCCACATATCCAGTGCCTAAACTACCAATGACAGCCATAAACCCGAACTTAGGCCATTAATTACCCAGAAGAAGGCAGGACCCCGACATCCGGAACACCGTCTTTGCTCTCCTTCAATCGCAGACATTCGATCTTCATCGATCCCTTCCCGGCCAATTTCCTTCATCCCTTCACCCCATCGGGTCCCATCCGCCCTATCCACCCTGTCATTTCCCTCGTTCGTTCCTTTCAGCCACTCTTCGACTACTTTATCGGTCAATTCCAGGCGAGTTTAATGCGTACGCCGATGAATCGTCGAGGCGGCGTACAGACAGGCGGGCAGACGTAGTCTTACATGCGGCACTCGGCCGCTTGCACATGCACGCTTTGGCGGCTTTATGGAGAGCAGACACAGAGAGAGGCCGCACGTCCTGACCGCGCGCGAGCATGGTCGCGCGATAATCCTGTGATGGATGTCCCTAGGTAGTCGGTAAGCCCTGCCAGCCAGGCTGCTCGCCACGTCGGTGTGTTTACCCAGACGGAAGCCGTCTGGCGGCGATAGGAGGACCGAGCTATCGCGCGCGGTGTGTGCGGGCGATACGTCGCTTCTACTTCGACTACCACTAGGATATGCACCTCCGACGAGACGGCGTTTCAACAACGTATCTAGCCGGGAATAATCGCGGCGGCAGCAGACCCGAGCCGAGGCCGGGGGCGGCTCTTTTTTTCGATCCTCCGATCTGATTGATCGCGACGATCATCCGCGCGATGGGAAGCACCGACGGGTACATGTCGTTTAACGTCACCCCTTCTGGGAGGCGGATACGCTGACGGCTGGCTGATTTGTGGAGATGTTGCCTGGCGAAGAAAACGGATGTATGATAGGTATTCGGTCTGCGCTGCCTCGGCTTGCTCGTTCGCGTATGGCATGTGCGAGCGTGTTGGCAAGGTCGTGAAAATGGACGACTCAACTTGCTGGGATTCGATAACTCTCTGAGAACCGGAACGTTCTTGGCTTTATCCGTACCGGGGGAGATATGTCTGTGAATTCTATGAATCCTTAGATCAATTGTATTATTTATCTGGACAATTCCATACTTCCAAGTGCCCCTGACAGGATGCGAAATATTTCACACCGGTCTCCATCTTTGAACTTTGTTCGAAAATTGCATCGACTGTCTATACCTTATCCACGGAAGCTCGTTAAACCTATTGCATCTTGAATGCTCAATGGAAACTCATATCCGGGGTTTAATGGGACCGTGTCTGATCCGACCGAACGAAAATCCGGATGAACGGAGGGTTTCCTCTTTGTTAATTTCTGCTCGCTACGAATACCATTTAAATGCGTAATGCGGGATAGAAAAAAGAGGAGGAAAAAGTAAGAGAGAAGAAACAAAACGATCCACCAACAACGAGGCTTAATCCACCGATTAACCCATCGCGTGCACCCCCAACAGCGGTACGCCGCGTAACATCAAGAGCGCGAATTAAATAACATTCTGTTTAGTGACCCATTGATCCCCGGTCGAACGCTTAAGCGACCGCTGAAACGCACTCTTTAATTGCCTTAGGCAAGCATCGCAGCGTTTAATCATTTAATCAATTATTTCATCAAAAGGAGCCAAAGGAACTTTCAATCATGCGCAATAACGTGTTCTTTCTGGCCTGTCTGGTTACGTCCCGTTCCACGGGATCCACCGAGAACGGCCGGTTCGCGCTCGTCGATACGAGTCAGAGCCGGCTGCTGCTGGTTGTAATTAATAGATCTCTCGTTGTACATATTTGTATGTCGGGTCTGGTCGATTGTTCGGACAATGTACGCCTGTGTGTCGGCGGCATGGACGCACACCTCGTCTAGACCGATCGACCGCTCCTGGCTGCCGGATTCCTAGCCTGGCTAACGTTACGGACAGCCGACATACGGACGTATTACGCGCGCACACACGCCTCGACACGTGGGTGTACACGCGTACACACGCGCACGCATACAGTTGGACAGACTGTTAAACTGACGACGTGGTTATGCGCGCACGTGTGCGGCCCTCCTGTGTGCACAGCATTATGCGCTCGCGTCCGGTTCCTCCTGGCTGAGCTCCGGTTAATTTCGTTCCGTCTCTACGTGTCTCCCTGGGGTATCGTGCTCCATGCCGGATCCGTTCTCGGACTCGCCGTAGCCAACTCGCCTATTACTCGCTTTTTACCGCCGCATTTTTCGCTAATCTCCGACAGCCGACGCTTTTTGCCCTAGCTGCATCCTGCTCGCGTCCAGGCCTCCGCGAATCGAATTCCTTCGCCAATCCGCAGATAGAAAGGATTTTTGCGCGATCCTTTCGAAGCACGATCTTTTCGACTTTCATCGATCGTCCCTGGTTTACCGTACTTCGGACCAGGTTGCTTGCATTTCGGCTGTGACGCTTGGATCGGTACACGAGTCCTCCTGTCTATCGCCATTCTAGGGGTCTAACGAGATTATCAGCTTCGCGGTACAGATTTGCCAGTTTTACGACGTGTCGTGATAATTTCGAGGAGAAAGGGATCATAGAAAGGGAATACTCGAGTTTCAATGCCCCGAGTCTACTCTAATAGGTGATTGTAGTTATATTCTTGTTGCACGAAGCTACTTTCGTTCTGCAACGGAAATACGGTGAACTATATGGTATAATCCATTCACAGAACGTAATGAATGTTTCATTCGACAGTATCGTTCCAGTACTCCGATTAAAATATTTGCAACGTGAGAATATTGCGTTATAACGCTATACGATCCCCTTCATTTCACAAGCACTTAGGGCTGCATTGCGTTCACGTAGCGTGCGCAGATTCGATGCACGTCTGCAAGGAAAACTCCTTTGTGATGGCTGCCACGAATTCGAATAAGAAGAGTAACTAGGAAATGATTAATCGATGCAAAATCATTCGCGAGATGGGTAAATTAAACTGCTATGATTCCACTGTGCCTGTTCCTGGATAAAACGTGCACTCTGGAGTATGATACGCGAAAAATGCTTAATTCTACGATATACAAATTGGTTGGCTGTATACGGCGAAGCAAGCCACGATATTGTATCACATGGAAGACACTGAAATATGACGGACAATTTATACTTGGTAATTTCCCGTTTTATAAAGTAAAAATGAAACTTGGAATTAATCTTCACTACGGCAGTGTGTAGTGACTACGAGCTGCGTTTATCATAATCGCTCCGTAATCGCTACAAATTTGACACGGCACCATAGAACGAGGAGTTCATTCTTCCAATTAGCCAGAATATTGAGTACAAAACTGAACGAAAGATCGGGAACGTCGTATAATCCGGCAAAGAAAATAAAAAAAGACGAAGAGAGTACAAATTACACGGATACCCATTTCATAAACCTTCCACCACGATCAGACCAGGTACAATCTACTTAAACTCGGGCTTCTAACCGAGCAGAGTCCAGGGAAGACCGGGCTCGCCGTAGCGGAAAAGTAGGAAACAAAAGCCAATAAAACGGCGGATCGTTCGCGCGGAATCGCGAGCAACCGAATATGCGGGTATCTGTCGGAGCAATGAAAAAAAGGTTCGTCGAGTAAACAGGCAATCTGCGGCGCTATGCAGCGGCGTGCAGACACCGATGGCTAGCCAATCTGACGGTGCACCCGCATGCCAAGCGGTGCACCTATCTCCGCCAACGGCGCGTTACATGCGAGCGCGTTTACGCTCGAAAGCGTGTGTAACGACACCTGCACAATCTCTGATCCCGTCCTGCGGACGAGGTATCTCTGTCCGCCTCTATCTACCCGGTTCCTTATCTTTCTCACGCTTCTCTCCTCTCCCGCTATCGCTATTCCCCGTATGTGCGCTCTCCAGGTCCGTTCATGCACCATCATCCCCGTGGTTCTCTCTCTTTCGCTCTTTCTCAATCGCCTACTGTCTCAGAGGTACCGTGCAAGCGGAAAGGACGAGGGGAGGGGGAAAGAGAAACAAAAGGTAAGAAAAAGAAAAGGGAAGCGGCAAGGGGCGGGTGGAGGAGGGGAGGAGCGAGAGAGGAAAAGGGGCAGAAAGAGGGAGACGGAGACGGCGTGCGCGCATAAGAGAGAAGGGGAGAGAGAGAGAGAACGAGAGAGAAAGTAAGCGGCGCGATAATCTGGTACCCATGGTTAGTCAGCGGATCGGCGTCTAGACGGCAGGGACGTTTGTGTTGGATTTATTTGTGACAGTGGGTTCCCACCTGTTGCCTCCCGCGCCCCTTACGAAACGCACCGCTACAACTTCTCTCTTTGCCCTTTTTCCTTCCTCCTCCCTTTTACCTTCCACGTCGTCCTCGCTGCCACCTCTTTCAGTCTCGCTCCGTCTGTCTCTTTTCGCCCGTGCAACAACCGCCTTCTCCCTCTTTCCCGTTCCGTTCTCCCAATCCGTTAGCGTATCATAAATCCTATGCGTTCTCCATTCACTCCAGTCAGTCCTTCCTAGCATTCCCTCTTCGCGTTACAAAACAACGCGCGCAAAGGAGGACAGGCTTCCTCCCTTCTTCTGCCCCCCTCCGCGTCGCTCTGCCGCGACGCCACCCCCACTGCGCGCCGCGCCACCGCTTCCCCCACTCCTCTCGCGCCATCGCGCTGCCGCCTGGCCCTGCCGCCTGCCCTGCCGCCCACGTTGAACTGCCGCGGTGAAACAGGCATTCATGCTGCCCCGGAGAATTAGCCCGTATTGCGTGAGAGCTAGACCGTGGAACAGCGAGGGAAAGACTCGCCCCGGGGAGATTAAAGAATGCTTCGTCAGTGACTTTGAAAATTTCGACGTCTAACTGACGCACGTCGGAAGCGGGATTTAATTTAGAGAGCAGACCTGGCTCCCGCTTCTCTAGACCCACCTACGAGGCCACGTGGATCGGGACCATCGCGGGCTGGGAAGATCGTTGCTTTCAGATAGAATACGTGGAAATCGATGACGCTATTACGTTAAGAAACACGACTCTGTCGTTACCGATGATAACTTTTGTTCCAATGTAAGATCATTTTCCTAGATCTTATTCCCTCGCGAATCCTTCGTCTTCGTTAATCATTTCCATGCTCGCGTCCAGTACGCTCGAGTCGTCGAAAGACGACAATTTTTTAAATATATCTTCAACTCTAAATACGCGATGGTTTTGTTTACGAATCGAATTTGAAATTTTGTCAGTGACACTAACGAATGTTTAAACGATGAAATAATATATAAAACTGTTTTATGTAACGCTTGGTATATCGTTACGTTATCTTAAATAATGAAACAGTTGTCGTCGCCTCTCACTCGCAACTCGAAATGCGATATCAAAACAAGTCGCGACTGAGTGTCGCCTGTCCAGTGCAAAGGGTTAATACCATCGCGCCGTTATTAATGAAGAAATTCATGAAATCTGATTTATCGCGTAACGTCATGTGACTTGGAACACTCGCGTACACTCTGATACCTATATTTCTAGATTTACCTATGTTATGCTCTGTTTTATTCCATTTCTACGCCATTGTCCCGAGACCAGACAGGCTATTCGTAGCAATTACTAATCTCTGCCATTTAAATCGCAACGAGAAACCATAGTCGATCGTAGTATGTTCTTTCACGAGCCGACGAAATTCCAGAGTTACAGAACGTGAACATTCCATTGCATTCCAATCGTATGAATTTATATTCCACGCTCGTAGACAGTTTTTTCATCGTGTTACGATCATAATTACGGTGAAACGACCGAGAATTTTTGCGTCTACGGTGAGATATAAATTTAGCCTGGATCTCGCTGGCATGGTCGCTCAATCGACACCGGTTTAGCGGAAGATTGATTTCAATGATGTCATACCTTCGTATATGCATAAGTTGGCACGCAATGAGTGTGCAGATTAAAAACCCGTACGCTCGCGTTCGCGCGTATTCAGGCGTATGTAGGCCTGCATGCCGCGGATGCCTTGTGTCTGAGCGAAGTCTGGCCACGGGTTAAATGTGTCTACTGTAATGAGATTACAAAAAGCGAGATTCAATGCCAAAGACGCCGGTCTGCTCGTCCTTTCATTTTTTTCCCTCCTTACATAGCTATATCCGTTCGTCCTCGATTAATCCGTCCTTTCTTTAATCGACAGAATTTCCAAGGGAGTTGTTCGACATCCCACGTTCATCGATTTTATCTTCGTTGATAGTAATTCGATTCGAAGCTTGCACGGTGTTTACAAGGCATCTTGCAATTAAAAATGTTAGAAGCTTTCGAGTGTAAGCTACTTATGTTCATTTTTCGTTAGTTTTATTAGCTGTACGAACAGTACGTGCATCGGCGATTACGAAAGTGGCCTGAGTGAAGAATTTTAACAGAAAATTTATTACTCGCTTTATTTTCTCTTTCATCCATTTACATTAGAGACAGAATGTAAGGCCATTTCCGTGCAATCGCAGAAAACGGAATGGACTTTTAGATTAAATTTATAGTCGCGTTCGTAATTAATTCAATTTATCCAGATGCAAAGTATTTCAGCATTTTGAAATAAAGTATATTTGATACGGGTCTCTGTGGGATAGGCTAACCTCTGCTTTGCTAATTTATTCGCATTCTTTGCGCTAGACGAATGAAATTGTGGGAATATAGTTGTTATTTCTGATACTCTTACTCTGGATATAATAACAGTGTACCGATGTTTGGAAATAATTGCGTGTATATTTATACGCAATTTTTCGAGATCTCTCTTACGCTGGAATACGAGCGTGTAACGATCTGGAATCAAAAGAGAACCGATATTTTTAGCGTTAGAGCGAATGTACGATTCTAAGAAAATCGCGTTACCGAGAAAAGCACTATCGAATGGTGTACAACAGTGTTATTTAATTTACTTGTTCCACTTGCTGCAAGCATGATAAATATCGGTAATTTTCTGACTCAATGTAAATCAAATACGGATAAATTGTATACTCGGGGAAGGTTTCTTTCATCAAATTTCTTTTAAATTAGCTTTAAATAACCCCTTATAAACAAATATCACGACGTCTTAACGATCGTAAAATATTGCTTTCTGATTTAAATTTATAATCACGACAAATCGCGCATAAAGGCAGCGATAGCTAAATAATAGGCTCGGTTAATACTTAATGTTAACGATCCGAAATAAACAAAACCAGTTTATATAAAGAATGCAGCAGATATATGGCACGGTACACGCCCAGGAACTGCGTATATAAAAGGGCGCAATTATGAACCCGTTAAAAGTGGTACCGAAGTAACTTTATGGACACAAGTATATAGAATTAAAGTTAAGGAA
>NW_016910007.1:542271-560362 GCF_001483705.2 Eufriesea mexicana
AAGAGCGTTAAAAATTTTGTCCTGTAATTTTCATAATTTACAGAGTAGACACAGATCGACGTATAAATTTCACTAAGTGACTGGCATCGGGCCCTTCGATCGTCTTTTTCGTCTCCTTGCCCGGGATGCCTACGTTACGAGACAAGATTATAAAACTGTTTTTTTTCCCCTTCATCAATAACCATCGCATTAATGCCTTTCGCGTGGCTACAAGTACAGAGAAATTCCGAGTAACACCGGTATCGAGAATCGTACAATGAACAATCGAACGTTCGATGATGGTCTATAAGAAAACTGACGGAAGTAACGATATAAAATAATTCTACGAGCCTGTTCAACTTTTCACAGATTATATACATAGACGACAATTTTTATTTTTATTTAAACAATATTTAATTTCCTCCTAACAGCTAAAATCCGGTCGACGTACGATGTAGTGATATATTAAAAATTTTATAAATAACACTTTAATAGATAAAAAAGAAAATAACAGAAATTAAGTACAATCATTAAATCAACAACGACTTTAACATCAACCAAATTGCGATATTTCATACATCTATATATATATATAGTATAATATATTCATTGATGTCCAACATTTCCTCCATAAATATCCAACGCTCCATTAGGATAAAGACGATCCTATTAACGTCCACTTAGTCTAACACAACTTCTCCCCGAGACACGTCTTACTCCACAGCCATTACATCCCGCAGAAGAGTGAGTAACAACCCCGCATAAAGAAACTAGAGAAACCAGCAGAAAAGCGGCGAATTACTTTGGCAGAACGGAATCGGAATTTATCGCCGTTGATCCTTGGCACAACCGACAATATAACATCACGCCCGGGCAAGGGTTGGATGCACTCTTAATCTATGCCGGCTGATATATTAATTGCCCACGATTGTGACTTACAATCGCGCGGAAGGCCTTCGCAGCTTTATCCCCGCGTTCGGCCATCACGTTTCGAGGGTTTATTAGCAGGCAGTAATGAAAGTGTCCGAATGCGTGAACGAAAATTTCCAGTGAACGAACGAGCGTGAAGAGAGGCCAGGGAATACCCTTTCCCGTGAAGTTTGCGGGCAAGGAGGGCCCTAAGGATCGGTCGAGCATGGAGATGCGAATCCACGGTGCCGTTGGGAGCAGGCAGGCCGATCAGAACCGGCAAAAATCGGCATATCTGCATAAACCGGCATGGCAATGAACGAAGATCGTAGATAAAGATTACACATTTTTTCGCATAACTTTCTATCGTTCAGCCGTGACCGACGCAGCAGTGCTCGATCGACGACGAGGACGACGACGAGGAGGAGAGGCCGTTCGCGTTGCGGAAACGTAGACGAATATTTACACGAATGGACATGGCTCGATGAACGAATACGATAAACGCGATAAAGCATATGAACTAGCACGGAGCGCGAAACCGATTTGCAGGTCGTTAGACTGGGGCCCCCCCTCGAGCGATATCTGATAATGGGGTTGACTTGCTGAGAAACGAATCGCTCTGTGGGGAAATCTTTGATATCGAGGAATGGCTGCATTGAAAATTTCTTCGAGATTCTTCGAAAGGGGGTGACAGATCTTGGAACTAAATTATCGGTATCGATTATGGTACGACTCTTTGTTACATCGACGAGTGTAGGTGTGTAGGCTTTAGAAAATGATTAACCGATAAGGAACTATTTTCTAACACACTGTACGTCGACTGGATTTTATTTGCCACGAAGAATCGATGACTGTCAAGATGCGGAATGGAAAAAGGAAAATGGAAACGTTGAAAATGAAAGATCCACGGATAAACAATGGAAGTTTCGGTTTGCAAGAAGCGAAGAAAATGGTGGAGCGAGTGAGGGGAGGCAAACGCTGGACGTAGCCGGGAGGAGGGATTTTTTTCTCGGTTTTCGACGATGATCTCCCAACGTTGTCCCGAATTCCAAAGACAATGGGGCCCCTCCGGGGCAACCGAGGGAGGTCGAGAGCTGATCCTCGCCGTATCCTTGCACTCTCTTGCCTTCTCTGCATTACATAATATCGAAACGACCTTGCGTTCCGTCGTACCACCTGCGGCAGGACTGCACACGTACACTTGGTGTACAACTTCCGCTCGGAACCCTTTCTCTCTCTCTCTCTCTTTCTCTCCTTCTCTCCCTCGTCGCCTCTTTCTCCATCCAGCCGTGCACCTCCGCCGCTCTCTCGCTCCCTTTTGCACCGTCCATGGCCCGACCTTTCCGTCTCCGTTCAGTTCTCCGCTCCTGCATTCTGCCCCGTAGCCTTTTTCTTCTCTTACCACTATTTTTGCTTTCGCCAGAAGAAAAAGGGGCCGGTGGATGAATAGAAGGCAGCGCACAAGGCAGCGGAACGTGCAGGAGGAGGACGCCAGCAACAGGTTTTGGCGGACAAACAGGAGACCGAGAGAGTCGCGAGTCAAGACCTACGATTCACTTTTATCCGGCTCTCCTTTTTTCTCCTCGCCGTTGGATGTGGCGCGAATCAAAACACTCTCCCGATCCTCGCGCGGCCGCCCGATTATCCCGGGGAAAGACGAAAGCCGAAAGGCGAATCTGGCGAGCCATAGGGCGAGGGGGATGTACACCGCGGGGGCGGGTGATCGGAACAAGCCGTGGATATTTAGCCAGCCGTGTCGCGTTTAATATACATGAGCCAACCGAACGTACTTACGGCCAGTTAAGATGGAGAAATACACGAAAGTATTCGAACGCTTACATTTGCTACGTTCGACAACTGAAATATGTACGTGAAACTGAAATGCGCGAAACGATGTGGTATGCGCGGTAAGAAGATGCCGAGATTGTATCGGCAAAATTGGAAAATAACTCGACCCGTACGTTTGTCGTAGATATGAACCGTGATGGCGCTAGTGAGTTAACCCACTCGCGTCCTACGGAATGAGGAAAAATGTCCCCTTGTCATCGAATGTTTATTATATCGTATTTACGAATATTTCAAAGGGTATTTTAGATAATACTAAACGATAATACTAACGTTATAAGATACATGTGTAATATTGTCCACTGAACGGGATAATGGTTAGATATATATATATAGAGAGAGAGAGAGAGAGAAGGAGAGGGAAAGGGAGAGTTTGATCGAGTGAGTCAAAATCTGTGGATTTTATATAGAGAGAGAGAGAAGGAGAGGGAAAGGGAGAGTTTGATCGAGTGAGTCAAAATCTGTGGATTTTTCAGCACTGGGGAAGATAATTAATCAACGACACGCGTTGTTACACCATCGTCGGTTATCCGTGTGGATCGGAATTTTTGATTCGGGTTTAGAAAGTTGCTCTAGACGAGGCTTGTCGCGACCAGGGGTGATTTTCATACGACACTCGCCATTATCATCCGATCGATCTGTTTAATCAAAATTCGTAGTTTCGTAACTACTGGGTCATACACGGGAGTGTAAGAAACGAGACAGGTCGACGTGGAAAGAATCGATTTCGAAGCGTGCCTGTTTTTCGATAGTCCAATACGACGTTCATCGACGTCTGAATCCTATAAATGCGATTAAATCAAATTATTTACAAGGATATCCATGGTATTTCTTTTATCGAGGTACACCACTTTGAAGTCACTTGAAAGACACTGAAAATCACAGGATATGCTAGCACTTTGTCACCGTATGTCTGTATACTATCTTGCATTTTAGTACTCGCTCTGTGAAATGTTCTGTGAAACGTAAGTGTCCAGTTACCGTAAAAAGTACAGTGCTGGTTTACGTCTGATACAAACATTTTTAATTTTCAACTAGGAGCTGTATTATACTTCTCAAAGAGAAATCGTAGAAAGCTCCACCAATGAAAGATTTTATGGAAGCACCACGAGTCCTCATTCCCTCGCGAGGCTGCGTTGGATTATTTATTACGTCATTAATCAATCAGGTTTTTCCACACGGTACTGTAAAGGGCAAGGAGATGCAATATGGAAATGAATGTAAATCGTAAAAGGCACTACCGTGGATGTTCACGCTGTAACCGTGAAATGGCTCGCAGCGGTCGGTATACGTGAAAGTCCATAAAATGAAATTGTTGCAGTTTCCGGATGCACTTTAAGGCTGCCTCACAAGGGAGCAGATTGTAACGCGTTGCATCAATTGCGTTTCGGTTGCAATTGTTTAACGATCGACGTTACGAGTCGGCCAGACTTTACAGTTCCAAGTAAATCGTAAGGTTATTGCATTATTTATAAGTGGCAGACAGCAGGCGGACAAAGAAAATTTAAAAAAAAATAAAATAATCCGCGTTATCCGAGAAAAATCAAAAGAAAGAATACTATTGTACATTTGCCACTATTACTTCTATCACTGATAATTCTACGAATTTTCGAAAATGCTTGCCGATGATCATGAAAACTGCCCAAATCTCGTATATTTCGCCTCGAACTATTTAACGTTTCGCGTTTTAAATATATTATAAATTCACAAAATTAATTACGACAAAGTTGAAATGGTTCGATTCTTTGCGTACTCGTTTGAGTGCAATGCAAAATAAACGTTCCTTTGGAATTTTTATCCTACATCGCTTTAATAATTCCAGTCATAAGTACGTCATAACCTCCTTTAATTTGAGATCGATGAAATCTAAATCTTCTCCTGAAATAATAGTCATACATAAATATCGGTGCTCGACCCCGAAGATCGACAAAATTTCCAGAATACACGACACAGAAAAACCCCGACCCTTTTCCAAAACCTAACCTCCGACCAAACTGACGATCGACCAGCGTTTCAAAAATGCATGATAATAAAAATTGCATCCAACCGTTATCTCGAATATCTCTTATTAGGGATCGAGTCTTTCTCACCCTCGCAACGAGCCAATAATAAAAGGCAACCGCCCCACAGGCGAAGGCACTCAAATAAACGAACCTGCCGAGATCTCATTCGGTCAGATAGGACACGCACCCACCTACACCTGCTAACGGCACTTTCATAGCGCGGGACAATTTTATACTTTATCGCAATGCTCATGGTTTACTGGCAATCGCCATTCGAGAGCTTTACAATGTCTGGTTTACGGACTCTCGAAGCGAACGCGCGGATTCCACCCCTCGACCAGCCATACGTCTCCCTTTCGTCTTCCTTCTCCTACCTTTTCACCCCCTTCTACGACCGTGAGCGTGTTTCTAGTTTACGATGTAGGTCATGCAGGTCCGACAAAGAGAACCCGCAGGAATAGGCACGCGTAAAAACGGGAGAGCGGGTGGAAGAGGGGTAGTAGATGTAAAATTGTAACAGCCGGTTGAGATGTAAAGCGGTTAAACGGGGTGAAAAACGAATGGTGTTACGCGGCCGCGAATTTCATTTCGTCTTTTATTTCGACTTTTATTTTAACCATGAGCAAGATGTGCGTTGATCGATCTGTGTTCTCTTTTCGTTTCTACTTTATTTTTCCTCCCCCTCTTCTCTTTCCGAGCGCGGTTGATGTTCTTTGAAAATAAAGCGTAAGAGATATGTAAAATATCTATATCGGTGTATCCAAAATGGCGTCGACGATTGGGAAAGTGGAAAATATAGAGTATTTTCTGAAACGATGAAACGTTAATATAAATGTTAATTGTTCGCTGAGGCGAATATTTCGTTGAATATTCCCTTATGCACGTGTAGTGGTTGACATGATCTTATTCTTGGATGAATTTCGAATAAAACTTTCGAATGAAACTTTTAATGAGAGAGCGGCTTATTAAGTAGGTTTTAGAACGTAGAACAAAATATGTGGAAATAAATCACAATTCCATATCCGTGATAGGATGTAATAATCTTAACAAAATTGTAAAGCCGTACATCATATTTTTCCCTTACAAATCACGCGATCCTAACGTATCTTTAATCGCTCGAAGGCTCGCTATACGTACACGAGCGGTGTACGTGTACGCAGCACGTACACAGGTATGCACTGGAAACTGTATCATTTCCCTTCGAAACGAAATTACAATAACTGAAGAAGAAAATTCCACGGACTATCGTATCTGAAACCGACTTCCTTTTCCGCATCAGGAACCACAGTAAAACATATACATTTACCATCCGTAAAATTGTTTCCTGCGTTTACAAGCGGTAAAGATAGGAGCAACTGACGCATGAAAATATATTAATTACTTCACACTCGTTAAAGTAGAAAGCACCGGCACCGACGTGCCTGTACGCAGAACGCGGCATACATTCGCGATCATAAGACGGTAACAGTAGTCCAAGGTGGTTTTACGAGGAAACGAGACGCGGCGCAGACGAGAATCCACGTGAACGAAGACGAGGATTAGAACAGGGTGGACCGTCACAGATAAATTTACCAGAGCTTGTCGGACATCACGGGGATAAAGGTACAAGCAAATTTAGCAGGCGCGCGTCAAGGTACACGGAGACGAGAGAAAACAACAGCCTCACTTCCCCCTCCACCGTCGTTTCCTTTCTCCCTTAATTCACCCCCCACGAGGAGCCGGTATGTGCCTCCCCACTCCCACTCCCTTCCTTCAGCTCGAAGCGCGCAATAGAGCATACGATGCGTCTAGACAAAATAATGATTTGGATTTCAATACATTTGCATTCATTATCCAGGGACACCTCTTCTATCGCTCCCTCTCGCTCTCTGCTGCTCTCGTTTTCGTCTCTGCCCCTCGCGACGATCCCCTCTACTATTCCGTTTCATGTCTCGCAGAGTTACGCTCGTTATCATACGAATGCTCTGCTCGTGCCGTCGGCGCTCGTTTCGTCGCCGTCGAAATGCGATGCGACCGGACGAGTAAGCAGCACCAGCAGCAGCTAGAACCAGCTTGCTGTCTGGCTTTTGCACACGCGCCTGTATCCAGCTTGTGTTGCACCATGTACATATGCACGTGTATCGACGTAGTACGCTGTATCGGACGGGTCAGTTAGAAGGGTAGTAGTGGCACTGGTGCTGGTGCTGGTGGTGGTGGTGGTGGTGATGGTGATGGTGGTGGTAGAGGTGGTGGAGAGGTGACGGTGGTGTGGTGGAAACAGAGGAACAGAGAAAGCGTACAGGGGGTGAACAGCAGCAGCGGCAGCCCGTAGTTTTTAGCGCGTCGCCTGAAAAAGGCGAACGAGGCCGGATTGCGAATTGCAGCGGCGCGACCGTTCGGCTAATGAGTGGCCGAGAGCCCCGCGTTTGTATGCACCTTTTGCATTGGGCACACGTGCTGCACCGTCCGATTCCACGGTCCGACCGGTCCGACGAAACGTAAAACAAGGAACGTCCCGTGCACACAATTGCCGATTGACGTCATCGGAATCGCGGCCGCGCTAATACGCACGCGGAGATCGGCCTTTTCCCTCGACGCGCAGTTTACATACTGACGACATCTGGCGTCTGTTTGATCGTTCCTGCGAGCTATGAAGACGAGATAACTCGTCACATAGACTTCAAGTTCGTCGTTAGGGAAATTTCTGTCTCTGCATCGACCACGTCCAGTACTTATCCACGTTACTTTGAGAAAAATGCATCTTCCACTGTTATGTTAAATATGGAGCTTACAATCTCTGTTGTTTTGCATGCAATTCAAACTTGAGATTCCTAAAGCGAAGGAAAATCGAGTTGCTAGCGAATTCTAGATTATACTGACGTCCTATCTAACTTTGGCTTAGATAATGATCTTTTTTTATATCGCTATCTGTAAGATTGAGATTTGTGATAGGAAGAACTGAATTTGATTTAGAGATGGAAAAAAACCTACTTGAAATTGAACTTTTTTATTATGAAATAAATATTTCACTTAATTCGATTAACTAATTTATCATTTTTCTGGAAATTAAAAATTAAGAAGAATTATGCTATGATATCGTCGATAATTACGATGAAATAACTGCTTAAAAAGAATGTTTCAATTCCTAACTTTTTTTTTTTTGTATTTAGAAAATTCTGAATATTGCGTTTTTTAATATATTATATAATATAAATTTAATTAAATAAACTGCTAAAATAATGTCACTACCCAGAATAGTCGTGAATTCTAATTTTACCAATATCTACGTTTCCATTACGAAAAGTAATTAAATTATCATTTATTATAACTTATGTACTATTTCCAATGAAACTCGATAAAAAATAATATAATCATATTATTAACAAATATATATAATCTGTAACGAGACTGACTCACCGGTTCAATGGGGCCATCTCCTTCTTTTCCTAATGATTGTCCTTCAGACCAACCCATTTTTGATAAAAGCTTAAACCCTCTGTTGTCCTTTGCTATAGATCTATAAATGAAATACGTCATATGCATTAAAATAATGCAAAAAGAGGAACAAATTTTCTTACTCAAAAGGATAAAAAAATAAAAACAAAAAATAGACAGGCAACTCATATTACAAAAAGAAAACTTACATATCCATTGAACTTTGTTGCGTTTTAGCATGATGATTCAATGATCCAACGCACTGTCTTCGACTTTGCGCTCTATCTTGATAGCCTAATGCCAGCTGACTAGCAGTTGCAACATTATCTTTCTCTACACCAAACTTATACTTTAACCGTTTTAATTCTTGTTTGTGTTGCTCTTTCTTAGAAGCTTTGTTTTCTTCCGCATTATTGCTTTGTTGAACGAGTCCTGGTTCACAATGACCACAAGTTTCGTTTCCATTGTGAATGTGACATAACAATTTTGTAGTACCAACTTGCACAATCGAACCATGAGTAACTTCGTGAGGTTCAGATTCTTGTTTAGCTACAGACAATCTTTTACTATTCAAAAACGTGCCATTTCTTGATCCCAAATCAATGATTTCATATATTTTTTTATCTTCGTTATATACGAATCGAGCATGATGCTGAAACAGTGAAAATTTTTACTTAATTTTTTACCTTCAATTTTATCTGTATAACGTTATTTATGTAAAAGAATTTTTATTTATAACTTACTTTGCTAATATTTATATCGGGAATAACTACAGAATGATCACCTTCTCGACCAATTGAACCACCCGTGTACGCAACAAGAAAGAGACTTCCAATTTTTACTTTCGATAAATTAGTTTCTTTGACTATGATTCTCATGCATGGTGGATAAGTTTTCGCTAAATCTGTAATAAAAAGTAAACTTATAAAAAAAATAAATTAATATACTTTGCAACATAAAATATTTCAAATAGTATTTGCAAATTTGTACTTATAATATTAATTATATAGCCATGATTACAATTAACATTCACATAATTTAAATGTAATGAAATATGAAGAATAATAATCACATGTTTAAAGAAAAATTTATGACTTTGATTATTGCAAAATTTTATGTAATATTCAATCGTTAGTAAGCTGTAAGAAAACAAATTAAAAATAAACCTTGATCTTCTTCATGATCACTGTCACTACTAGTACATAATTCTGGAGTAATATCGTTAGAAGTGCTGTCGTTATCATTGCTTGAACATTCACCCTCCTCAAGTTCATCTTCCAATTGTTCTTCTCTTTTTGCAAGTTTGCGTTTTTTCCCCTCATCCTACAAGAGAGACATGTGTGCATATTAAGGGCATAGGATAATTACCTAGTGCTTGACGCCTGTATTTTTCAATTGATATGTTTGAAAGGCCATTTATTAATTCATGTATGTCATCCGAAACCTGAAATCAAAAACTGCGATTGATTCTTTTTAGAATAATACACATTGCATAATAATAGTTTAAATCTCAACCTTAATTGCCTTTCTAGTCTTCTGCTCCTTCTTGCTATGCACATATGCAGCTGCTTCGTTCACAGTTACTTGTGCTTGACTATGGAACTGATATGATCCACTAGTTTCATCATAATAATAATATGTACCCGTATTACCATCATAATATAAACCTTGTTTCTGGAATAGTTTTTTTTATATAATTTATAAAGATTATCAATGAAAGTTTAAACATAGGGCATAAATCCTTACTGCATCATAATAATATCCACTGTTATAATCATAGTATAAACCAGAAGTTTCTTCATAAACAAAACCAGTTTGCAATAAAGCAGATTCAGCTGCTTCTTTTACTTGCTCTTTAATACCAGTTGATGTTTTGTCATTACTAATACTCCAATCCTGTGAGAGATGTGATTCCTTCTCATATTCCAAAAGATTTGTTTGGGTCCCATAATCAATTAAAGTTTTCTTTTGTAATAATTTCTGATTTTTCTGTGTGCAAAGTACAAAGTAAGACATAAGATATCATGGAATAAATAAATTTTCTAAATGCATCTCTTACATGTTCATTAAGTTTATTTCGTAATTTAACAATTTTTTTGTTTTGCTTCCTAATATGATCACGCATTCTCTGGATAAATTTTAAAACATGAGGAAAATTATATAATTCTTCTTGAAAATCTTCTTCAAACTCTGATTTTATTTCCCCTTCATCGCTTTCACTAGATACATTATTTTCTATCATTTTGTTAGTTTATATATCTGAAATGAATAAAATTATATAATACATTTTTTATTCTTTGTATATTCTACATATCACTTATAATTAAAGCATATGAATAATAAACAAAAAATATGAAATTTAATGGTTTTTAATAACTTATAAACAAACACGAGACGATTTATAACCTCTATTCCAGTTAATATCAAACCTCCAATTCATTTATATAACTAGACTAAAAGTATTATATTCTAACAACATGGATAAAAATGAGAATGAAATAAATCATAATTACATGTAAAAGTTGATACGCGTATAATACTAGCAAATTTGAATACATACACTATTGTCCATAAGTATTTGATTACTTGGCAGAATTGAATCTAAAAGTTTATATCAAGCTTATAATGTTAATACTTTTAGAATGAATATAAATATATATATTTGATACATCTTTGCACTATGTTTAAGGTTGTTATCCTGCATAAAAAAGTGATCTCGTAAAATTCTTAAATACTGTTCTTTCTAAAGAATTTCATCTATCTACACTAAATTGCCCACTTTATTTGTCCAAAACATCCTCAAATCACCACAGAACCCCCTCCATACTTCACAGTTGGTATAACATATTAGAGTAATAACTTTTCAATTTGTTTTCATTATACAAAAACACAACATTTATTTTCAAATACTTGAAACTTTGATTTATCAATCCATAATACTTTTTCCCAGTAAGATATTGTATCATATATTGTTTTGAATTTGCATGTTCGTTTGCCCATCAAAGCCATTTCGTTTTATTCTGAGGTTTTAAAAACAGTTTTTTAATTGCTATGCAATCTTATAATGTGCCTTTTAATAATAGCCCTTTTATGGTTTTTACTCCTATAGGATCTTCTCTACTCTGGTTTAATTTATATGTAATTTCTAGTGTTGTCATAAGACTATTTCTTTTGCTAAGGGTAAAATATAGCAATCTTCAGCTTCTATAGTTATTCTGAGTTGTCCTGTTCATTGCTACTGCTGTAAATGTCTATGTTCGTAAAGTTTTTAATTATATAGAACACTACAGATCGTGAAACATTAACTTTAACTGTGATTTGCCAGCTTGAATATCCTTCTTTCTTTAAAGTTAATATAGAAAAAAAGATTGTATCACTTTAGTTCCATATTTATCTCTAAAGAATGTCAAACACTTAAAGAAATATATAGGTATCCCCAGAATGTGGACAAAAGAACTCTTTCAATTACCTAAAGTCCCTAATAGTGACACTTGAAACCAACCAACACAAATGCATTCGCTCAACCAGTTTTCATTTAACTTTTTTTAGTCTCCTTTTACTTATAGTATTTAACATTGAATATTGTCTGTATTATTAATTCTTATGTTTATATGAGTGTATGAAAGAAATAATGTAACAAGAGTTACATTGGGATGCTTTGTTTCAAATATATTTTATATATTTTCAATAAACTGAAGGTGGTCAAATGCTTATGAACGGTAGCGTATATTCACTATCACACACAATATTTCCATTTTATATTAAATTACCAAATAAATTAAATTTAATTTAAATTTCAATATAAATAACAGTATCTTTCTTTTTTAATTTTAATTATGGCTTAATATATATATACATTTAATGAGTAAATGTATATATAAACAAGCCTGCAATTCATAATATATTAGTTTGGTTATATTAACAAAAATCGATTTACTCTTAGTTATAGATTCATTTCAAATATTGTAATTTTCTACCTTTTACGCTGTTTTAAAATTAGTATTCCTTTCCTTATAAAGACAAATTTAAGAAACTGTTTTAGAGAAAGTATATTAACATCACTAAAGAACACAAAAGTATATATAACATACATCCGTACATAAATAAGATTTCTACAGTGATCATTCTGCCATCTGGAAACAGCTGTTTGTTAACACCCCCTAGCATCATGGCCGCTCCCAGTCCGATGGAGCCGTTGAAAATGACATTAGTCGACTGAAACGAGATAAAATAGTGCCTAAATATCATTCGTTTATATATCAAACGTAAATATTGTGTATGCGGTTTAAATGTATTTTATGTTTTCTGTATCTATCATTTTAAAAATGACTTTCGTGTAATTCATTTTCAATTCGTATGCGAATGTCCCTGCTACGCTATAAATCGTTCACAGACAGTAACCAGTGTTTTTTTAAAACAATATTTAAAATAATACTCACGTTGCATTGTCAGGACATGTTACAATGATGCCAATAAAGGATAACCAGGATGTGGCATGTTTTCTGGTCACCAAACACTCATGGAAAGGAAAGTAAGTGCGCGTTCTTTAATTTTTGCTATTTTGTTAATAAATTTACGTAAATTAATGGATAATGATATACAATGGACAATAAAGTAATTATATACGATGTAAAATATCTTAAATTAATTACAAAGAAATGAATTGTTGTTGTAAGATGTACATGTGTTTGTGTTATTTTAAACTGAACAATAAACTAAAATAAATAGAATGTCTATGATATAATAATATAAGTAAAATAGTTAAATATCCTCTATGTATTTATATTTTTCAATAAACAAATCTCAATATTAATGTCATAAACATGTATTAATATTATGTCTAATATATTTTGATATTATAACAAAATTAAACTAAATATATTAAAATTAAATAATTTTTATTTAATTATTATCTAGTTATTTCTTTTTAATATGTATTTTATCATAACTTTATTCTATAAAATCAAATACAAATTCATATGATTTCATATGACCTCAATGGGATATCTATTGTTGTGTTACACATTCTTATATATTTCAAGTAAATATCAGTATTCTTATTTAACATTACCACTAAAATTAATATTTAATGTTTGTACAATAGATATAAACGTATCTTTTCCATTGGATCTATGGGTATAACAACATACAATCCTACTACATTAGAAGTGACAAACAAATGGGAATACTCAGATTTTATAAGTGTGCAACCAACAAACAGAAATCAGTTAGGATTACACGAATTTAGTATAACAATGCGTAAAGAACGTAAAGTTGACAATATGAAATTTAGTTCAGAATATAGAGCTCATTTATTAACTGAAGCTCTTAAGTATCGAAACCAATTTGCTGAGAAACCAAAAGAGATTTTGGTGAGTTATGTATTGTTTTATGTATTTTCAAGAAATAATACTACTGAAACTTAATCAAACATGTTATCAACCTAGCCATATGGTTAGTATATAATTGCCTACAGTGTATTAGTAGTTATTAATCATCAGTTATCTACATAACTAATATATATGCCTTTTTTGTATCATAATATTGGAATGTCATACATCAATCTATATAATGTCTACTTATAATTCAGTACTTTCATCAAAATGTTTTACATTAAATTATAATTAACTAAGGTCTAAATAGTTTTTTCAAAATATAACAATAAGTAAATAATTATTTTCTTTATCTATTAACATAGATTAAAGTGTTATTATATGTGTTAAATTAATATTTTTATTTTCTCTAGAGATATCAAGCTTACAAGCATCATTGGTCTGATACAAGATTACCTGTTGTGTTAGAAGTGACACCATATAGTCTTGACCAGTTAGATCCAGCAACAAATATGGTATTAGCCAGTTACTGTTATAAAGATTTTGAAGGAATTCTTACAATGAAAGATTATCCTAATGGATTTGTAGTTGTATGTGGTGGATTTGGACGTTTACATCTTTTTGCTTCTCAACACATGGAAGAAATTAAGAAAAAGTTGTTGGAATCAGCTATGAACAATTTAGGTATCAGCATAAAAGTTTTGAAAGAACCAATCAAATTAGATGATTTTATTGCTCAGAGATTGGGTAAATTTAGTGGTGATGAACATATAACAAGTGTATCAGAATTTACTGTTCACAAATATTCATCTAGACACATAGATCCCCAAAGAAGAACTCTTTGTCTATCTGATACATGTTTATTAGAAAGAGATCCTCAAACGTATAATATCTGTACTCTTAGACCTCTATCGGATATTTTTGCTTTGATTCGTGACAATGAAAATCCACAATTATTTACTGTACAATATCTCAATGGTCAAATTCGTAGTTATACTGCAACGGATAGAGATTCTTTATTAGCTTCCTTATTGGATGGAGTTAGAGCATCTGGTAATAGAGATGTTCATGTCAGAATGTATGCAGTATCTAGAGGGAAAAGACTTGCACCTTTTAATTTACCTGTTGATGAAGAGGTTGAGATATCTCATGTTAAATTTCTCCAACAACCACCACTATGTGGACGTAGTTTTGCTGAAATTTTGGACAGATTTAATGCAAACATTCCCTACAGTGGTCTTAATTATTCTATTACACAAGATGTAAGTTATATTTGGTATATTCAATATTATGTATATACATAATATTATATATATATTGTATGTATGTATGTATTTTCTATATGTATATATGTGTGTATATATATAATACAATGTACTTATATAATTATTAAACAAAAATGAATATTATGCAGTACATTAAAGCGGTGACAGTCTATTAAAATGGAATAAAATTACATCAAATTATATTAAAAAATTAAATATATGAAATAGGATAATAAATTATAACTACCTATACACATACTGAAATAAATTGAATAAATATTTATAGGAAAAAATTGTTCCTGACATTTTGTATTTTACATAATTTAATTTTTCTTAAAATATTTGCTTCTTTATGCATTGTTTGATTTTTCGTGCCAACGAAAATTACTGATTTTAAATGTAAATTATATCTATTTATTGTAATAAATAGATTATATAGTAAGCTGAATAGGTATTTTCTTTTTTTGTCCAGGATATTACACTGCTTGAATGGACTGCAACAACATTACAACTTCATATATACCGTATGATGAATAACTACTTGCAGGGTCTTTTTACTGAAAATAAAGATAAAATCATTCTTGGTGCTTTAAATGCATTAGTTAATAAAGATTTAGAAGCAAACAGTGAAATAGAAGCACAATTTCATTCTTTAAGAAGATTGGTTGCTAGCAAAATTGGTTTTACTGCATTTACAACTCTTCCTGGATTTAGAGAATCTATTGGACATAAGGTTGTAAAAGCTTTAAAGAGACAAGATTATGGTGTAACACAAGCTGCTATAGATTGCATTTGTGCTCTCATGCAACCAATGCATGATGATTGTGATTTAAGACAAGAACAGTTAAATAAAAGTAGCCTTCTCAGTAGCAATAAATTTTTGGAAAATTTACTTGATATGTGGATTAACCATATAGTAAGTGTAAAAATACTAATTTTATTTTTATTTTCTTGATAGTATTAACTATTGTCTTGTCCATAATATGGTAACATTGTTCCTATAAATATTTCAGAATCATGGTACAGGTGCTCTGGTAGTTTCTGCCATGCTTGATCTTTTAACTTTTGCTCTGTGCGTACCGTATAGTGAAACGACTGATGGCAAACATTTCGATAATCTTCTAGAAATGGTTGCTGCAAGAGGAAGATCACTTTTTAAACTATTTCAACATCCATCGCTAGCTATCGTTAAAGGTGCGGGATTGATAATGAGAGCGATTATTGAAGAAGGTGCACCAGAAGTTGCTGCAAAAATGCAAGAACTTGCTCTTGCCGAAGGAGCTTTACCGAGACATCTATTAAATAGTCTTTTTACTATTGGTACTGATGGTAGACTGTTAACACATAGACAATTGTGTAGACATCTTGTAGGACTTTGGGTTACAGGACATCCTACAGCTATGGGACTGTTGAAACGGATTATGGTAAATCAGCATTATTAACTGAGCTTATAATATCATTTTCATTTAATTAGAAGAATGGAAGTATCTAAGTTTATATTCATTGTGCATTTATACAGCCAGTTGGTTTATTAAATTACTTAGACTCCGATGAAAAAGTACCCGATTCATTTCTTGAAAAAGAACGATTAAACAACCGTGACAATTTAAAAATAGCTATAGATCACGCATCGAAAAATAAAAAAAGTCCACAGTGGATTGCGATCGAACGACAAATGCGTGTGGTTGAAAAACATGTTGATCACGCTCTTCAACACTGGGGTGCAAGAATCGGAATCGAACGTAAAGAAAAAATCAAAGAACGTCCGATAGTATTAAGAAAACGCAGGGAAAGAATTAAATCGGAAGCAAATTGGAATTTATTTTATTATAAATTTAATCAAGATCATTCACTGCCGAATTTAATTTGGAATCATAAGACACGCGAAGAATTAAGAACCGCACTCGAAAATGAAATCCGTGCATTCGGTTCTGACAAGGATTTGGCAGGGGGAACTCTAATTGCTTGGAATCATAGAGAATTTGAAGTACAGTATCAGTGCCTGTCAGATGAAGTGAAAATCGGTGATTATTACTTGAGACTTCTATTGGAAAAAGATAGTCCAGACAGTCCAATAAGAAAATCGTATGTGTAATACAGTTTTAATTATTTTTATTACAATTCAGAGTACATTGTTAAATATATTTTGAAACTTGTTTCTATATATTATGTTATGCGTATTAAGTAATAATTTATTGTTTTCGTGACAGGTATGAATTTTTTAACGACTTGTATCATAGATTCATACTAACAACAAAAATTGAAATGAAGTGCCTTTGCTTACAAGCAATGACTATAGTATATGAGCGATATTATGAAGATATTGGTCCTTTTTCGGATACAAAATATATTGTAGGAATGCTGGAACGTTGTATGGATAGAATGGAACGTGATAGGCTAGTCATGTTCATAAACAAACTTATATTACATAGAAGAAATGTAAAAGATATAATGGATCAAAACGGAGTGCGCACATTAGTTGATCTTTTAACTTTGGCTCACTTACACACATCCAGAGCGGTCGTACCTACGCAAACTAATGTAATAGAAGCAGGACCACAACAACAACTAGTTATGGAAAAAGAATGGTATTATAATGATGGAGATCAACGGAAAGGCCCTATAAGTTTAAAAGATTTGAAGGAATTGTATTTAACAAACCAAATTACATACAAAACAAAAGTTTGGGCACAAGGATTAGATGGATGGCGTATGATCTCGCAAGTTCCGCAATTAAAATGGACGTTGGTCGCGAAAGGAACACCAGTAATAAATGAAAGTGAATTAGCAACATTAATTCTAAATATTTTGATCAAAATGTGCGAGTATTTTCCAAGTAGAGATGTCGATGATGCGGTAATTAGACCCCTACCGCGAATGAAACGGTTATTATCTGATCTCCAGTGCCTACCTCATATTGTTCAACTTTTATTAACATTTGACCCGGTTTTAGTTGAGAAAGTAGCTACTTTATTATGTGAAATAATGCGAGATAATGCGGATGTTTCGAAAATTTATCTTACTGGTATCTTTTATTTCATATTAATGTACACCGGTTCAAACGTTTTACCGATAGCGAGATTTTTACAGTTAACTCATACGAAACAAGCTTTTAGAAGCGATGATGTAAGTATAAAATTTCTATTTCTATTAATTATAATATAAATCAATCGTGTTGTATGATATTTTAATGTTATAGAATTCATCATCAGATATCATGCAACGAAGCATTCTTGGACAACTTTTACCCGATGCAATGGTTAGTTATTTAGAAAACCATGGAGCAGAAAAATTTGCGCAAATATTTCTTGGCGATTATGATACACCCGAAGCAATCTGGAAT
>NW_016910007.1:560812-578847 GCF_001483705.2 Eufriesea mexicana
TGCCGAAATGAGAAGAATGCTGATTGAAAAAATAGCGACACATATCGCAGATTTTTCACCAAAGTTAAGAAGTCATACTATGGCCAGATATCAATATATCGCTATACCTGCTATAAGATATCCGCAATTGGAAAAAGAATTATTCTGTCAAATATTCTATCTAAGACACCTTTGTGATACTGTAAGATTTCCACAATGGCCTATTCCTGAACCGGTAAGACAACAAATAATGATTATATGATATTTATTCATTAAGTCTTAAAACATGTTTAATATAGTAATATACAATATTTAGGTACATTTGTTGAAAGATGTATTAGATGCCTGGAAGAAAGAAGTAGAGAAGAAACCACCACTGATGACAGTAGATGAAGCTTATAAAGTTCTTCAGTTGACCAGTGGAAAACAACATAATGAGGCTGAAGTCAGAAAATCATATTATAAACTTGCACAAATGTATCATCCTGATAAGAATCCAAATGGCCGAGTAAGTTGAATATAAGTTTATAATATACGAACATACTAAATTCTTCATGGAAATGTTTTCTATTTATAGGACAAATTTGAGGCTGTCAATCAGGCATACGAATTTTTGTGTAGCCGAAGTTGTTGGTCAACTGATGGTCCAAATCCTGATAACATAGTGCTTATTTTGAGGACACAAAGCATTCTTTTCCATAGATATTCCGATGAACTAAAACCTTACAAATACGCGGGTTATCCCCAATTAATCAAAACAATCAAATTAGAGACAGATGACGAACAATTATTCTCAAAATCCGCACCGTTATTGGCTGCTGCTAGCGAACTTGCATATCATACAGTACACTGTTCTGCATTGAATGCAGAGGAGCTTCGCAGGGAAGGCGGGTTAGATGTATTATTAGAGGCTTACACACGATGTGTTTCTGTTTTAAATAAGTCAAGTAAATCTACTGATATAGCAGTGCAAGTGTCCATGCATATTACAAGATGTTTCTCAGTTGCTGGGTCATTTAGAGGCTGCAAAGATAGAATTATTGAACTACCACAACTAGTTAAAGATCTTTGTAGAATATTATATTTCAAGGTTAGTACGTGCAAGATGTAATATTTTGTATCATGATGCATTTTAATTGTATATATTTACAGCATTTAACGAAGTTATGTTCGGTGGCCACAGAATGTGTTTCTTCTCTTGCCACAGACAGTGTATTACAAATGCAGTTGCTACAATCTGGAGCTTTATGGCATTTATTGTTATTTATGTTTAATTATGATTATACATTGGAAGAAGGTGGCGTTGAAAGAAATCAAGATGAAAATCGGCAGGAAGTGGCGAATAATTTAGCGAAATTAGCAGTTCGAGCATGTGCCAGATTAGGTGGTTACATGACAGGAGAAGATGAAACACCTGTCAATCCTGTTACTGTTGCCGCTTTAGAAAGTTTATTAACACCTTATCTAGCCAGGCAACTTGCAAAAGACAAACCTGAAGAAATATTAAAAATTTTGAATTCGAATTGCTCTAATCCATATTTAATTTGGGATAATGGAACAAGAGCAGAATTGAACGAATACTTAGAAGCTAAACGACAAGAAAGATTAAACGGCAATGATAGTTTTGAACACGATTTTAGTGACTTTAAATATAGCGTTCATGTTGGCGAACTTATTATTGGAGAAATATATGTAAAAATATACAATGAACAACCCAATTTTCCTATAGAGGTAATTTAATACTTCATAATATTTACTTAATAAAAGAAAATATTAGTTACTAAAAAATTTAAATAAATATTTTTCAGAATCCCAAAAGTTTTACAATTAATTTACTTGACTTTTTGTCAGAATCATCAAAACATTTAGCATCTGTAAGCAATATGGCATTAGTTAAGAAAGATCAACAGAAGTTAGAATATATTGTTATATCTTTAGAAGCATTAAGAAATGTGATTAAAAATAACCCAGGAATTGAATTACAATGCATAGGACATTTCAGATTATTATTTGGACTTTTAAGCTGCAATAATTTCAAGTTAATTCAAAAAAATGCGCTTGAAGTTATTAGTAATGTCACAAAGAATCAAGAATGCGTGGATGATATTGCGGCAAATGAAGTTATAGTACATTTATTATTAGCTTTAAATACTTTGAAGGAACATCAATTGCTTATATTGGAAACTTTGTATGCTCTAATGAGCTCCACAAAGATCGTAAAAGATGCATTGTCTAAAGGTAAAAATAAGCACAAACACATTTTATATACACCTTTCTTTTCAGTTATTGTTTTGAAATGAAATTTATGAAAATTTCAGGAGCCGTTGTATATGTTCTTGATCTGTTTTGTAATTCAAGTAATACTCAAATACGCGAAGCAGCCGCAGAACTACTTGGCAAAATGTCATCTGATAAATTAGCTGGCCCAAAGGTGAAGCTGGATTTGTCTAAATTTTTGCCACGATTATTTAGTGAAGCTATTCGAGATGCTCCGAAACAGTGTGTGCATATGTTTGAAACAAAACACGAGAATCCTGAATTAATCTGGGATGACAACGCCAAAGCTAGAGTATCGAGAATTGTTGGAGAATTAAAAGACGAGTATATAAACATTTTTTTAAGTGTTAATCTTTCTCTTTTTAAATTACGTTAATTCATAACAAAATAATTTTTTTCAGGTATTATATGTTACAAAGAAGAAATTGCAATGCATTATTAAAGTTACCTGATACTCAAAGTAATATTGATATCGCAACGAACGAACCGGCAGTTGGAGGTGTGTATCTTAGATTATTTATCGCCAGTCCTGCGTGGGCTCTTAGGAAACCTAAGGAATTTTTAAGTGAACTTATGGATACAACGTTAGCGCTTATGTCCAAGGAAAAAACTGATGTAAGCATACACACTGATATGTTGTATATAGAATTATATTGATTAATTTGTTAATACTTTTAAATAGCCGGATATGTTGGAATTAACTACACAAGCACTAGTATGTTTACTTCAAGCACAACCATGTTTAGCAGATCAAGTTCCATCATTAGGACATATACCAAGACTTTGTCGACAAATGGCATTGCAAAATAATCAACCATCCGTATATAAAACTGCAATATTAATACTTCATCAATTAGCGACAAGTGAAGTGAGTTCGTTAATTTTTCTTCTACATGAAGTATTGATTAATATTTGTTACCAATAACATTAAACATTGGTTTTATTTTTCAGATTTGTATATCATCTATTTGTCAAACAGAATGTATTAGTCCATTGAAACATGCTATGCAATCTAGGCGAGATATGATAGCAGTAGCGTGTGAAACGTTAAATAGGCTATTTTCAACTAACGAGGATAGACTTATAAAACAGGTTAATAGTACTTCCAGTATAATTATTAATACTATTATAAATTGAAAAACTGTTATATCTAATTGTTCTGAACAGGCACTGGATGCTGAATTGGTACCTTATCTGTTAAATATATTAGAGGGACGATTGGATGTGGTTGAAAATCCTGCAACTACTAAAGCTCAAATAGTCAAAGCTTTAAAAGCGATGACCAGAAGTTTGTTGTTGGGTGAGAAAGTAAATGCAATACTGGAAAAATCAAGTGTTTGGGCGGAATACAAAGATCAGCGGCACGATCTATTCATTTCTAATGCAACTAATTCTGGTTACCTTACTGGTAAGATGTACATACTTATTACTTTTCGTTTTTGTATTAATATATTTAAGTATAAATTATAACATATAGCTGGAACACCGGTATCGGCTGGTTATTTAACGGCTGGCCCCAGTACCACTTTAACAACTGCTCCACCTCCAGTCGACAAAGAAGATAGCTTAATTAATAGAAATGATAGTATCTGATATAGGTAGCATTGTAATTAAAGAAAAAAGTAATAAGCAGTAAGAATGCCTCTTCTGGAAATTCCTATCGGTGAATCAGTACCGATGTAAAGACTACATTGCCTGTGATTTTTGGCTCCTTATGATAAGGAATTTATCAATCGAATAATGTTTTTGTTGAATTTACATTTATATTAAGGTTATCACAATACAATATGATACTTTTTATTGTGCTATATAGGCAAATTATATAATTATGTAAGATATGTCATTCTTTACAGAGTCATCAGCGTGTGGCAAAAGATAGTATTCAATGAAAGTCTATTACTAAAGAAATTTTTCTAGGAAATGTCCCTCGAACAAAAATCTCCCTCATCGATTCTAAAGATTTTCTAGACAACGTTTCATTTTATATTTAGCAAATCTTCCGATACAACTTTTCATGTTATAACAAATGAACTTACATTCCTGGCGAATGGAGGAATAATACGTTCAATGTTTAGCGTTGTTGCTGTATCTGAGTGTGATTAGTATTTCTTGAAACGATTTTTAAATACTTATAAATGAATACAGTATACACTTGGTCCAACTGTAACTATTCAGAGTCCCATGTATCAACGAAGTTTTATTATTTCAATTACCATCATCGTTACATAAAAATATTATATTTAATCGCATTTTTCGATATGGCAAAATGCTTTCACTTTCTTTTTTACATTTTATGATATTCATGAGCGGTTAAGTTTGTAATATAAACAGAATCATAAATACGCTGTTTCCTTTCATATTTTAAAGGGTCAAGAGCGTTCTTGTATAAAAATAGTTGATCATCATTTCCTTACGATAATTTTACATCTACTGTTTTTTGAATAAACTTTATAAGAAAACACGATAATTATGAGCGTATATCGAACGCCTATTAAACGAATCAAAAAATATTGAACATGTATTATGTTACAGAAGAATCGGACAGATTTTAAAGCGATATTCATTAATTATTTTCATGTGATGTATATATCCTTTTGCTTTGGAATGTCACACACACACACACGCGCGCGAACACACACACACACACACATATTGTACTTTGTTATATAGCTCGTTTTATGTACGCTTAAGACCGAAAAAAGCGCTAAATCTTCTCGGTGATACTAAACGAGGATCTATCGACTGGAGTAGATTCCATGCGTAGGGAGTTCCTCTTTTTCATATCAATTTCTAGTATTCTAACAAAACGATACTTCAGCGAGTACGGGCAAACATCTGTAGAGTTTAGGAATACGAATCGACAACAAAAAGAGAAACACGATACGCGTTATTCTTTACTTGCCATCCAACAATATTGTAATACATTTTTGCTACTTGAAATCGATGAGTCGAGCGTTCATGGTATCAAACAGATGACAAAACGAAATAGGGAAGGTACGAAAATGGTAAAGATAATAGTTCCTCTCGTAGCATGAATGCATATGTGCCTGACGCACGCAATGTACACATTTCTAAATTTGCAATTCTATAGGAAAGGAAGACAGCCGAGTTCCTTTTAGATTTGAAAAGTTCATTTCCGATATTAACAACATGCGAAACACTTGCGTGATTTTCTCGTCCCTGTACACTCGACTCGTCGATCGATCCTTCTTCTAGAGAAGCGAAAAAGAAGTGAAAACAATTAGTTAGGTAAAAATGAAGTGATGGAAACGTTGATCGCGATGAAATACAAAAATAGTATATAAATTGATTGGTATGTTCTCGCTATACTGTGTGTAATATTGTTACTAACAGTCGAGTAACTATGTGAACATATGTGAGAGAGCCTTAGTTATTTTTATGTATTTTCGCCTGAGTTCTTAAGGTCGAGACTAAGATATTGTATATAAATATATATATATAAATATATGTAAATTAGAAAATAAACGATTTTGCACATGGTACAATTAACGAAAATCGAATGTAAAACAATGCAATCTCTTTTTAATTTAATTGTCGTGTGTGTGAATATTAATTAATGAATAGATCAAAATTTTATTTTTCAGATATATGTTACTGTTCTGGCGCTTCATATAACATCTCGTTCATATTTAAGTACTTGTTGTCGGATTGGTAGGAGAGTAATTTGTCTAAGCTCTCTTTTAATTCTGTAAACACAGGTCTACTCTGAGGTCGTTCATTCCAACAAGAAAACATAATATTGTATCTGTAACAATTAGTCTTATTAATTCATGCGAAAGCTGATCATTTTCTTAATCTTCTTAGACTTTTTACAAGATGTTCCTACTTGTACATTTACAAAGAAACTTAAGATACATATAGAGTAACTTGCTTTTGTATTTCTTCTAAGTATTTCAAACAAAGAAGTCAATTTTAATTTTACGTACAGTTCCACGCTGCAACTCACAGGTTGTTCCATTCTATAACCAGATTTTAAAAGCTTCAGGATTGCACTAGTGGAAATTCCAGGGTATGGAATAGCACCCATGGTTACAATTTCCCATAATAAAATTCCAAAGGACCATCTACGATACAAAGATATATATTACACGAATTAGACATATTTTTGAAATTATCAAATTTTATTAAATTGTAAGTGTAAAAATAAGATACAATTAAAGTAAAAGGTAAATTTGTAATTCTATTTTTGTCCATTGAAAAATGCCTTACACGTCACTATAGGTTGTATACGTTTGATGCGTTATAGCTTCGATTGCCATCCATTTTAAAGGTAATTTACCGCTTCCTGTTTTTTTGTATAAATTTTCTTGATACACATCACGACTCAGACCAAAATCCGAAATTTTCACCTTTCTGTCTGCGCACACTAGTATATTTCGTGCAGCCAAGTCACGATGCACTATTCGATTCGATGATAAAAATTCCTACAAGTTGTTTATTAGTTAGATCAAATTAAATACATCCATTGTTTTGTCACATATAAAACTTATAAATTTCCCTTTAGTATTGGTAAATCGTATAAGAAATAAACATTATAATAAATATCAATTTCTTAAGTAACGAAAGTATTTCTTTCTTGAAAAAAAAAAAAAATATATTCCATTAAGTAGTATAATTAAATTAATTTACCATTCCTGTAGCGATTTGCCTCGCAAAATTTAACAAGTCATTCGCTGTCACAAATTCCGTACTTTGTGATATATCTACAAAAAGAAAAAAATAAATAAAAATAATTGTATCAAAAAAATCGTAAAAAGCAGTAAAAATATTATGTACCTTACATGATTTATAAAATTAGATTAGCACTATAGCGTTGATAAACTTTATGTTATTAATAAAATGAATTAATTAAAATATTTTTGTTATTAAATTATTATAAATAAAAATTTATGCACATTAAAATTTTTCTTCTACAATTGAACTTATTAATTGGAAATAATATATGATATAAGATGTTAAATACCTTGTTCGATATCGTATAGATGATTTTCGATCATTTGTTGAATATTTTCATAATTGTGATGTTTTCCACCTAATTAACATGAGAAATATAAAAATGTATCCAGACAAATATCATTAAGCTGTCATTTTAGATCATTCATGGATGTACAAACGATAAATACCAGCATTCTTCGAAATATACTTTATGCTATTTGCATCGTTTACGTTAAGCTTCAAACGAGTTTTGTGATTAAACGCAACGCTTACCATATTTTGCCAGATCTGAAAATTTATAATATAGTTAGACGGATATACTTTCGATACCATTATCGTAATTGCGTAAAAAGAAAGGATAATAAAATAAGCTTGTAAATTATGCGAATTTATTTCGTTAATATGCTTTAAAATATTTGATGCGATAATACTTATACATAATTTACCGTCTTTAAGTATGTTTGTAAGTCTCCTTTACAACAATATTCTACTACCAACACTGGTTTATCATACAAATGACAACAACCGATTAACGAGACTATGTTTGGATGTTGATTAACGAATTTCATAATCAACATTTCTTTACGAAAATTTTCCAACTCTTCCGTAGTTGCATTGTCTATCACATAAACATTCAAATTTCAAATCATTGTATATGTAATAAACAAATATTATTCTTAAAATATATAATAATTTTTTATAAAAGATATTAGAAAATCATGCAATTAATCGTTTGAATATCTCTTTGTAATAAATTATTATTCGAAATTTCAAATTACGTACTCAAAATGTGCATCATATTAGTCACAATTTGAAATATTACTAAAACTCCGATGAAAATGTTAATTATTTATTTAAAAAATTCGACGATATATTATTGAATTCGTGAAAACACTTTTTCCCTACCTTTAAGCATTTTAACTGCCACATCGATGACATTGTCAAATTTTTCTTGCAAAGAGCCTAGCATTACGATTCCATAAGCTCCACTGCCAAGAACACTCTTGATTGCCAACAATTTTGGGCGAAATTCGTATTGATCGTTTGTCAATGTCAATGAAACAGAGTTGTTAATTTCCGGATCGTAATATTGAGATAAAAGTTTCTTGCTCACTTCGATGGGTAAATCTCTTTGATTAAAATTCTGTGGAACAGGTATTCGGAAGAAAATCTTAATGCGAGTGTAAAATATTTAAAGAATTAACCATTTGCGGTGCAAAGAAGTTCATGGTTGCGCGTGCCAGTACACTTCTGGGTGCAAATCACTTCTGGGGTTCCAGAAGAGAATATAAAGATGCATTGACTGACCATAAAGTGCAAGCAGAAACTTTGTCTCTTTTAACCCTTTCGCTACTACGGGCGACTATAGTCACTCTCCAGAAGATGTCACTGAGGTACTACGGACGACTATAGTCGCTCTCCATAAAATGCCACGTATTGTACTATGCGTTGCATGAGAGAAGTCACATCGTTCGTATGCGGGGCAAGGGGGGTATTCCACTTGCTCCGCCTATACTCTTGTTAGTAAGTACATACGACGAGCACCTGCGATTATTGCACATGAACCATCTCACTCTGGACATCCAGCGTGAGTATTTTGTTTTGCATTATTTGTTTATTACGGACCTCAATACTCGGCAAACCAAATGCCTCTGACAATCGGTCTCGCGCACCGTGCACTGTTTCGTCGCAGCGGCTCCTTCTGCGGGAGTACTGCGGCGGAGAGCCCGCCCGTAGCGAAAGGGTTAAAACGATCTATTTTCATGTAAACTAGATGGAATTAGGGGAAAATGATTCGTCTATAATTTCTTACCTTGAAACGAACACACTTCGTTGAAAATTTGCTTTTCAGTTTGCAGTATGGCAAGCAAATTATCGCAATTAGTGCTACGATTATGATTGCGGATGTAATTGCAATAATAACATTACGGTGGGATACACTTACAATCGCTGTGTAAAAATATTCATATGCAGTTACTTTAATCACAGTTAAATTGCGAATTTAGTTATTTATGTTTAAGTAAATAATTAGACCTACAAATTTTCTTCTATAGAGTTAGTGAACATTCTAAATTCGTGATGTTAGTAGACTATTGTTTTGCGATAGTAAGAAAATGACATTGTCTTCCATGAAATATAGGCCCTATCTAATTTAATTGAATTAATCTAACAACCAACTCTTCTACTGTCAAATGTTTGTTGTATAAATCGAAAAAATAAGACCGGCTCAGTATAGGCAAAAACATGTAGAAATAATTACGTGAAATTAAATAATATTAATACGTTATATTAAGATATGTACTTGTGCGTTCTCTTATAATATTTTTAATAGACTCTGGTATACTTCTTCCGCCCAAAGAATCAGCGACGATGCTTATAATATATTGAGGTCCTAATTTCACTTTTGAAATAAAATCCTCGGTATTATTCTATAAAGTACACAAACTTGTCATTACTATTAAAACAATTGCCAGCAAATTTCTTCGACACCAGCTACTGAATAATAACGTTCAATCAAATCATTTGTTTCTAATTGATATTTTCCAATCTCGTGACCAATGTGTTCATTAAATTCAATGTCACGTTCGTGTTGTGGAACATACATATAACATTTCGAAATGGCTATTATTCATTTTAAACGCGACAAATGAGTAATTTCGCTATTGTATATTTAACTTACGCCAGGTACACTACGAGTGTAAATTTGTTCTCCATCCCCGTGTAAATCAATCATTATGATATAATTATCTGGCTCTGGGGATGACTTGTCCCAAAAAATCCCAAGATCGTATAAATCCTTGTCACGATAGATATGTTCGGTTCGCAATCCTTTTACCATGTCCGGCCCTATAACATACCCAATTTGTACCCAATTTGTACAGTCAGAATTCGTTTAACACGTTGAGTGCCCAGCCCGTTTTGCTTGCCGTTCCGTTCAGGCCCAGAAGCCGTTCAGGCCGTTCCATTCGGTCGTCAAATGGACCACCGGTGGTGGGGGGAAGTGTTCATAAAACTCGGAGATACTGTACCAATTGTTATAACAGGAATTCCAAAACATTAGGTCCAAAGATAGCAAAGAATTTAACACCAAAAGTTAGTACCTTTTGGGCCTAGTTTGGGCCTGAGGACCGGCTAGGCCTGAACGGAAAGTCTAGCGTCGGTCCCTAAGGACTGGCGTGGCACTTGACGTGTTAAAGATAACAAATGCACGTCGAATGAAACTAATTATGCTATTTTTCTTCAATTTATATTGTGGGAATGGTGAGCACAGCGTGTTTAACCGTTTGAGTCCCAGAGGGTTTTGAAAAAGCACTGTCGAGACATTCCAAGCAGCGCGATCGCGCTGGCTCTAACTGGCTACACGACCCAAGCAGCGTGATAGCACTTCTAACACTGTCGAACTATCCCAAGCAGCGCGATCGCGCTGGCTCTAACTGGCTACACGACCCAAGCAGCGCGATAGCACTTCTATTTTATGTTCAGAAATCCCAAGCAGCGCCATAGCGCTTCGTTTATATTGTTACGAGATCATATCCACCCGGTATTCGGCCAAGAAGAGCGGATCGTAACTTCAGTGCAGAACGATCCAGCACCTTCCAGGATGTTCGGTTTAAATAACAATCGGCTATTTACTATTTACGGCTATAAAAGGAACGTCTTCCATCGAAGTTCAGAGAGTGCTGTCAACCTTTTCAGTAGAGAAAATCTATTCTGACGTTTTAGAATTCTTCGGCAATCCAGCGATCGAATTTCAAGAATAAGAATTACACTCGCGATTTGTAACAATATGGCGATGAATGGCCAAGTGGCGTGATAGCGCCTCGACTTCGACAGCCCGGTGACGTACCGTCAGCTGTCGAAAACGCTCGAAATGTACTGTGTTTTCTCCACATGAAATCTGAACAGCGCGATCGCGCTGCTTCGGACTCAAACGGTTGGGGTACAAGGTCACCGCCTGTGACAGTACCTTTTGTTATCTGGAGTGCCTGTGGGGGGACGAGTGACCGCGTGCAAGAATCGTATGAACGGAATACTTATGGCAATATCGAATGCAAACAAAGAGTGAAATGGGTCTGAGTGTTTAGGATACGTGACCCATCGAGGGCAAAGTTGTGAAGAGTGAGTGAGAAACGCGTGATTGAGAAAGAGAGCACGAGGATGCTAGATGACAGAGCGCAAAGGCGTGAAACGGAAGTTCTTTGAGAGATAGCCAGTGTGAAAGTTGAGTTTAGAAGTTAGTTTGCGATAAATTATATTTATTATTTACCACCGTCGTTTTGCTGCCACCCAACAATCCTATAATATTAATTGCACGACATTTGTAATTAATAACAAACTCTCGTATACTCACTGCATATGGTCAAATCGGCATAATATTCCAGACAAGTAGGTGTATCAAATACTATATAATTTATGGCACTGACTTCAGTATCGTATACGTTAACCGATGAAATAGTTACGTTGATATTCTGACCCATTTCTAAATGATGTACATTGAATTGAAATTCCTTCACCTAAGAACCCAACAACATATTCCCGTAACTTAGAAAATTAACGATCTACCATTATTTCACTTTCAATCGATAATTATAATTTAATAAATATCTGAAAATCGAATGTCACGTGGAAAACTGACAAGTATTAATTTGATAATAAATAATACTACCACTTTTCTAAAAAAAAAATTTAAAAATATGTATGTGTAACTGTAATTTAATAAATATCTGAAAATCAAGCGTTACGTGGACAAGTGATAAGCATTAGTTTGATAGTAAATAGCAGTACCACTTTAGTAAAAAAATTAAAAAATATGTTCCCTCCAATCGTGGCTGATACGTAGTAAATACAACTCCGATCTGAAATAGTAATACGTATTTGTGAAATTGAATAAAATTATAGGAATCAGCATTATTTTACCTTCTGCCGGTTCAAAAGCGATTTCTGCACTAAGTTTGCACTCGTTTAATGTATCCGTTTCTATTTCTAACGGCGTTAGATTTTTCACAGGTAATGGCATATAATCGGCTAAAAAAAATTGCAACGATATCAATGTAAATTGTCAAATTGAAGTCAGAATTATTCTGATAGAGAAACAAAGTTTAATAACATTCGATGTGAATAACGATAATCGAGTAAACTAGACGATCTTTAATAAGTATTATAAAATACATATTGCAAAATGATCAATTACCGGCAAATGTTGGGAACCAATCCGACGTTTCCGGCCGTGAAATTCCATTCTCTGTCATGTTATACAAACGGTACCGATACATAGTACCCGCTGTTAAATTCGTAATTATCGCGAAACTTCCCTTGGTCTGCAAAATAAATCTGTTGCATAAAATACGGCGAAGAGTACGAAACACTGGCAATACATATTTTGATATCTTTTTAAAATACTGAAAATAATCTAGAACAAGATATACACGAAAGCAAAGTAAGAACATAAAACAAATACGCCATCACACGAAAGTACTCGAACAGTTGCTTATTTTTCACAGGAGTTGATTAAGCATTAGAAATTTGGAAAGGACAATCTTACTTTTATTATATGGAAGAACATTATAATTTAATATAAGTGATTTTTATTATCCATGGAATAGAAGAAACAATAATTATAGTTAACACTTTGCCGGCCGCTGTCACGCAGACGTGACTTTGGTTCAGCGCGGCACAATGTTCCACTATGCTTCTGTTTTAACTCTTCCAATCGTCTTTTCTCGACATTCTTTAAGCAGATGCTTGTTCCGTTAGTCTCAAATATTAGTGCCTTTTTAAATAATAAGAATAGCGTAAATATGACCATCAGCAACTAGTAGAACCCGCGCGAAATTCACCAGCGGCGAGAAATGAGCGGCCGGTAAAGTGTTAAGTAACATCATTTGAGATGAAATTATTCAGTTTCTTCGTATATTCGTTTCTATCGATAGGAAACGTGGAAATTTATCAGCATTATTATTATTTCTGAGTAAGACAGGAGAATTTGTGCGCGATTATGGTACTTTACATGGTCAAATAAGCTTTTACGTTCTCACTCGTTTGCAACTCGTATTTCTTTTACTTAAAACAAATTCGTAATATGTTAAAATTAAACGTCGTTTACCAAATTCACGAAAGTCCATTCGTATTCGGATATACTTCGCTCGATAATGTACCTTCCAGAATTGAATTTGATCACCATCATATCGTTTTTCGTGCATTGAAGATTTATGTCGGCTTGGGTGTCCTGATTCACCTGCGGATAAACTGTACACACAGCCATTTTCTAACGATTTATCATATTATATTATGTAATATTGCTATACTGTAACGATTGTCTGGTATTACCTCGCGTATCATTACCTCACATGTGAAGCACAATTTTTAAACATTTTTACAAAAATATAATACAGTACAACTATTCTAATAACAATGTACACCGCGAATTTTAATCTGTGATATCCATTAGGCGTTTCCTGTTGGGTTTACTTTCCTGAAAACGAATCCGTAATCGAAGTTGCTCTGTCATTCTCAGATTCCGAAGAATTTGAGCTTTTTTTAATCAAAGGCAGGATTTTTGGCTAAAATGAAGTATTACGTAGAAAGAAAGAGCGTTAGGGGATTGATCGTTATCTTACAAGTTAGGTGAGAGTAGCCCGATCACGACCGCTTTCAAATAATTATTCATAATAGTTATTCAAATAATTATTCGTAATAGTTATGAAAGGTAAAGATAAATTGAATATAGGGTGTGAATGTTACTTTAAGGCAAAAATGTGTAGAAATACCTACAGGAACTTGGAAACTATAAAAACAACAGGAATAATGGAGCTGTGACACATGGATTTGATTGGACCAATAAAACCAATTTCAAAAGGAGATAAAAGGTACATCTTATCTATTAATGATTATTCAAGGATAATTATTGGTCTTGCTCTTATAGAAAAAGGATCAGACAGCTGAGGAAATAAAAATATTGGTAACATTGAAAGAAAATCAATTTGTCAAAAAGTTGAAAAGTACTTATATGCTTAGATAGGTAGGTAGGTTTGTGAGAGATCTCCAGGTTTGTTTAAATAAAAAGGAAATAACACATGATTTGATTCCAGTCAAGATTCCACAGTGCAATGGAGTTGCTGAGAGGAAGAACAAATCCACCATAGAGATGACAAAGGCACTTATGATGGATTGAGATTTGCTAATGTATTTTTGGACAGAAGCAGGAAGTACAGTTGTCCATATAAAAAATTGAACAAAGTTAGCTGACCGTCAAAGAACTCCATATGAGGTTTACCAGGAGAGAAAGCCAAACATGATGTATATGAAAAGCATTGCCTATGGGTTGATTAAAGGGGGTTTATTACACTTATTTAGACCACAAACTTGCAAAGAAATATTTTTAGGATATGTATCAAATATTACATACAGAACATATTGACCAGAAAAGGATCAGGTGAGGAAGGAATGTGGTGTACAATTCAATAAAACAATTAATGGGGCTCAAGTATTGAAGAATGATAACAAGAAAAGACATAGAAATTGTTGGATTTATGGATTAAAACAGGCAGAAAAGTGTTGGGACAAATATCTTACTGATATTTTAATCAAAAAAGGATTACATCGATCAAAGGACAATCCATATTTATTTTGCAAAGTGCAAAATCATAGATTTCTATAATGTATAGTACACTTTGATGGCATAGTTATAATAATAAGTAATCAAGAATATGAAAAAAAGCCATAGAGGCAATAGAACAAAAAATGGATATTGAAATTATTGGGAGAAGCTAGGACAATTTTGGGAATACAAATGGAACAAAACAATGAAAAAAACCATATGCATTTAAAGAACTATGTAGAAAAATTGTTGGAATCCTATGGAATGAGAAAATGCAATACAGTTTTAACCCCAATGGATCTGAATGTCAATACAAATAACCATCGAAACAGCAAAATGTGCAAGATAAACCAATATCAAGAATTATTAGGGAAACTCATATATTTAAATACTTATGTTTGGCCAGACATCTCAATTGCAGTAAGATGTCTGTCATAGTTTAACCATGATCTTAAAATCATGGATATGAATCGATTGAAGGGGATATTAAGATGTTTGACGGTGTATATTGTTTTGAAAAATGAAATGTGTTGTGCGGATATATAGACTGATATGTGAAGTCCTACTGAAAAAGGAGATGAGAAAAATTGTGATGTGTGACAGACTAAATGCGATAAATACAGAAAGTTAAATCTAATTTCTTACATAGAAAAATGTTGTTATATAAGAAATATAGTAAAAACTAAGAACATGCAAATTTGTTATGTGCTAGATAAAAAAATGAATGCTAATTGTCTAACTAAATCACTGAGTGGCTCAAATTTGATAAAGAATGTAGAAAGCTTTATGGAGGTGTTAAGAGAATAAAAAGGAGGGCAGAAAATGTGTGATAGTTATTTATATAATTTTATTGTTTTATTTCTCCCACCTATCACGGTATATGTTAGATGAACTATTTAATCAGTCTTAATTTTAACAATAACATTTTGCGTTTGTCATAAGTATACTTGAAACTGAATGCAAACCAATCGTATTAGCAATGGGAAAAATTTTTATAGCTCTATTATAACCGAGTGGTATATACTTTTTTTGGATAGGTCCGACTACATGGTTTTAAAAAAGTAGTTTTAATCATTTATACATTAGAAACTAGTGTTCTCAAAAAGTATGTTCAATAAAGGTGGATATAATGCTCATGTATAAAATTTTGTAACTAATATATATAAATATATTATATTACTACATATTATATTTTTATTATTAACTTTATAATTATTTTCATTAATTTATAACGTTTCTGCAGTAGAAATTAAGCACATTTTAATTTGCCATTTTCCTAATAGAAACATATGTGAATTTGCATCATTGTTATTAAGAATATATAGCACATGGCTATTTTAAAACTGAAGTATCTTCCCGCGAGAAAAACGCATAGCTTGTCCAATAGCCGTCAACTTCTAGTCGATACCGAATCGAACAAACCGGTAACACGTGGCGGAATATTTTTGCACGTTAAAGTGAAGTTTTCTATGTCGCGACAAAATGTTTCGTGAAATCGCGTTATCACAGAGAGACGTTTTAAATGTTGCAACCAATGAAATATTTATTCATTAACAATAAGGCTCAGTGTTTGTTATTCTTTCGGAATATTGGAATAGTAGGTTACGCTTGCAACATTGTCGGAATATTTACCAATGGACTACAAACAGTAAAAGTTTAAGGAATTGTGACAAATATATCAAAATAAGGATATCTAACTGTGAACATGTGTTTGATGGTACATACCACGTGTGGAAAGAAGTGAAGCTACACAGTGCGAAATATATAACGACCATGTACGAAATGAAGTAGTGTGAGTGCAAACCGAAAAAACGACACACGTGTGGAATAAAGTGGCGTGAGCATGCCGCGTATAATATGATAGCATAGGCACCTATCATCAATTTCAGATTATAGATTTCGATAATCCATAGGGAAATTTGGTCAACATTGCTAGAAATAGGCAGTATTTTAGTGGTTCCTCAATTTTTCTTCAATTTTCACGATTCAATAGCAAAATATTGTAATGGAAATATAAGTGGTCGTCAAAACGGGCTGCGAGGCTCCATATTATCGATTATATAATCTAAATATCGGTCTTAGATAAGGAATAGGCTGTTGTGTAATTAATCTACAAATTTTTCTTCCACTTCAACAATTTCTTCCCCAAACAAAGTGCGGAAAATGTAAGTGCTAGTGAGAGCCAGTTACGCATTTAAATATTCCAGCTTCGCTATCCTAGATTTGCAGCATGGTTTAGAAAATTATGGACCACCATCTTAGAGTCGTATGTTCTCTATCTAATGGACTAATTTTCCTTCAATTTCGACCATTCATTTTCGAAAAATAGTGCCGGAAGTTCGAGTGTGTGTGACAGGCCACTGCGTAGTTTCCGGTCGGGGCTTACTTCAGCGAATTAGGGCTTGGTGATAAGAAATTTTTGACCCAATTTGATAGCGTAGAATCTCCTCTCTCAGAATCAATGGTTTTTTTCCGAATTTTCGTACGCATTTTCGTAAAATAGTGCCGGAAGTTGGAGTGTGTGTGATACGCCACTGCGTAGTTTCCGGTCGGCGTTACCTTAGCGAAATAGCGCTTGGTGATAAGAAATTTTTGACCTAATTTGATAGCGTAGAACCTCCTCTCTCAGAATAAATGTTTCTTTTCCGAATTTTCGTACGCGTTTTCATAAAATAGTGCCGGAAGTGCGGGTGTGTGTGACAGGCCAGTGCGTAGTTTCCTGTCGGGGCTTACTTTAGCGAAATATGGACAGCTGATAAAAAGTCTTTGACCTAATTCGATAGCACAGAATTTTCTGTAATAGAATCAATTGCTTTTCTCCAAATTTTCGCACGCGCTTTCGTCAAATAGTGCCGGAAGTGCGAGTGTGTGTGGCAGGCCATTGCGTAGTTTCCCGTCGGGGCTTACTTTAGCGAAATAGGGCTTGGTGATAAGAAATTTTTGAACTAATTTGATAGCGTAGAACCTCCTCTCTCAGAATCAATGTTTCTTCTCCGAATTTTCTTACGCGTTTTCGTAAAATAGTGCCGGAACTGCGAGTGTGTGTGACAGGCCAGTGCGTAGTTTCGCGTCGGGGCTCACTTTAGCGAAATAGGGTATGGTGATAAGAAATTTTTCACCTAGTTTGATAGCGCAGAATCTCCTCTCTCAGAATCAATGTTCCTTTTCCGAATTTTCGTACGCGTTTTCGTAAAATAGTGCCGGAAGTGCGGGTGTGTGTGACAGG
>NW_016910008.1:0-1244 GCF_001483705.2 Eufriesea mexicana
GACAGAAAGGCGCAGAAGTCCATAGAATCGCAGTGTATTGCGGAAGTGTCGTGTCCATCCATGTCCAACCCAAGCTAACATAACGTAGCCAAACGCAGCCTACCTCAACGTAAAATGCCGCGGCCACTGTTGCTCGCCTACCCAGAGACGTGCAGACCTATCTTAACCGAACGCAGCATCTTTCATCATAACGTGTCGCGGCCACTGCTCCTGGCCTCCCAATAGCCTAGCAGAAAATACTACAGCACACAATAGCGTTGAAATCCAACGCATTCCATTGTATAGCGCAAAAGTCAAACATACCCAGACAGAACTTGGCCACACCTATTACACCCAAACGTAGTGTAACCTACCGTAAAGTGACGAGACCAATATTGCTAAGGCATCCCACATCCAAGTAGAGCATATTAGAGCGCATTAGAGTGCAGCAATCCGCCGAATAGCAGTGAATGGCACAAAAGTCAAGGCAGCAAATCCTAGCCTAGCCAAATATGTCATACAAAAACATTGTCCATCTCAACCTAACATTCCGAGACCACTATTGCTGCCCCATCTAAACCAAGCTGAACGTACTATAGCACACTGGAGATCAGAAAACCACCGGATAGTGGTGTATAACACGAAAGTCAATGCTATCCTATCCTAATATATCCAAACTTATCATAACCAAACGTAACATAACTAAACCTAACGTACCCCGGCCACTATTGCTGGCCTCCGCAGAGTTGAGCAGAATGCAATAGAGCACAGCGGAGCGCTGAGATCCACCGCATTGAAGTGTACAGCACATAAGTCAAACATATCCTGACCTATCTTGACCTAACCTTTCCTATCCAAATGTAGTGTAACCCAACATAACGTGACGAGACCAACATTGCTGGCCAATCCAGCGCCAAGCATATCGCACCAGAGCACATTAGAGCGCAAATATCCACAGAATAACGGTAGATATCACAAAGGGCAAAGTCGCCTATCCCAATCAATCCAAACGTATCACAAGCAAGCGTAGCTTGACACAACCCAACGTGCTGAGCAAACTACTGCTGGCCTCCCCGGATCCAAGCAGAATATGATAGAGCACAGCAGAGCGCAAAAATTCACCGCGTTGCAGTGAATAGAACAAAACCCGCAGATATTCTAACCTAACGGGGCATAACCAAACCTAACAGGACTTAGCAAATCTCAGTATGACGTACCGCGACCACTGCACCTGGCCTCCACAGAGCCAAGCAGAATGCAGTAGA
>NW_016910009.1:0-3157 GCF_001483705.2 Eufriesea mexicana
TCTTCGAAACTTCGCTTCTGGACCGGATTTTTTCCATCAATCCCCGTAGTGTGAATTCTTCGCAATCGAGATTGATGACATTTTTTGTATTTCGAGTGCTCAGTGCCGTATAATAGTGCCGAAAGTGTCGGGCGGATGACAGGTCGTGCTGCGTAATAGACTTTTTTGATTTCGATCTTCGAAACTTCGCTTCTGGACCGGATTTTTTCCATCAATCCCCGTAGTGTGAATTCTTCGCTATCGAGATTGATGACTTTTTTTGGATTTCGAGTGCTCAGTGCCGTATAATAGTGCCGAAAGTGTCGGGCGGATGACAGGTCGTGCTGCGTAATAGACTTTTTTGATTTCGATCATCGAAATTTCGCATCTTGACCGGAATTTTTTCATTTATCCCTGTAGAGTGAACTGTTCTCTAACGAGATTGGTAATTTTTTCGGATTCCGAGTTTCCAGTGCCGTATAATAGTGCCGAAAGTGCGGGCGAGTGACAGGTCGTGCTGCGTAATAGACTTTTTTGATTTCTATTTTCGGAATTTCGCGTCTTGGCCGGAATTTTTTCATTTATCCCTGTAGAGTGGACTGTCCTCTAACGAGATTGGTGATTTTTTTCGGATTCCGAGTTACCAGTGCCGCATAATAGTGCCGAAAGTGCGGGCGAGTGACAGGTCGTGCTGCGTAATAGACTTTTTTGATTTCGATCTTCGAAATTTCGCTTCTGGATCGGATTTTTTCCATCAATCCCCGTAGAGTGAATTATTCTCTAACGCGTTTGCCGGTTTTTTTCGGATTTCGAGAGTTCAGTGCCGTATAATAGTGCCAAAAGTGCGGGCGGGTGGGAGGTCGTGCTGCGTAATAGACATTTTTGATTTCTATTTTCGGAATTTCGTGTCTTGGTCGGAATTTTTACATTTATCCCTGTAGAGTGAACTGTTCTCTAATGAGTTTACCGATTTTTTTCGCGTTTCGAATGTTCTGTGCCATATAATAGTGCCGAAGGTGCGGGCGGGGGACAGGTCGTACTGCGTAATAGACTTTTTTGATTTCGATCTTTGAAATTTCGCGTCTTGGCCGGAATTTTTTCATTTATCCCCGTAGAGTGAACTGTCCTCTAACGAGATTGGTGATTTTTTTCGGATTCCGAGTTCCCAGTGCCGTATAATAGTGCCGAAAATGCGGGCGGGTAACAGGTCGTGCTGCGTAAGAGACTTTTTTGATTTCGATCTTTGAAATTTCGCGTCTTGGCCGGAATTTTTTCATTTATCCCCGTAGAGTGAACTGTCCTCTAACGAGATTGGTGATTTTTTTCGGATTCCGAGTTACCAGTGCCGTATAATAGTGCCGAAAATGCGGGCGGGTAACAGGTCGTGCTGCGTAAGAGACTTTTTTGATTTCGATCTTTGAAATTTCGCGTCTTGGCCGGAATTTTTTCATTTATCCCCGTAGAGTGAACTGTCCTCTAACGAGATTGGTGATTTTTTTCGGATTCCGAGTTACCAGTGCCGTATAATAGTGCCGAAAATGCGGGCGGGTAACAGGTCGTGCTGCGTAAGAGACTTTTTTGATTTCGATCTTTGAAATTTCGCGTCTTGGCCGGAATTTTTTCATTTATCCCCGTAGAGTGAACTGTCCTCTAACGAGATTGGTGATTTTTTTCGGATTCCGAGTTACCAGTGCCGTATAATAGTGCCGAAAATGCGGGCGGGTAACAGGTCGTGCTGCGTAAGAGACTTTTTTGATTTCGATCTTTGAAATTTCGCGTCTTGGCCGGAATTTTTTCATTAATCCCCGTAGAGTGAACTGTTCTCTAACGAGTTTGATGATTTTTTCGCGTTTCGAGTTTTCAGTGTCGCAAGACAGAGCTGAAAGCGAAGAGCATTGGAGAAGTGGAATTTTAGGATTGCATGTTTCGAAATGTTGTATGTATTTACAACGTAAATTTACATTAAAGGTAAAAAAATTAATAAGTTCTTTGATACGAATAGTACCAGGAGGATGCGCTACTAGGCCGCATGTTCGGGTCTCGAGGCGTAGCCACCTCCACGTGGTGAGACCTGGTAATTGGTATCGTTTGCCAAAGGACAATTTTTGGGGAACGATACCAAGCTAAGTGCTACGCTCAATGTTTGAGATATTTCCTATCTTTTGTAAATTTTCGATGTTTCAATTAAACATTTTACGATTTTTGAGATGAATTCTTGACAATGACGACAGTCAAATACAGTTATAGTTCATAAAAATGTATAAATAATCCAATTTCTTATTAATAATAAATTGTTCAAAGCGTAAATTCATAATACAAGAGAAGAATTATTTCATTATTTATTTCTTGAACATTATCATATTAATGTTTAAATGTACCTTTAATTTGCAAAAGTGTAAAAATTATTAAACTTGTTTGTAATAACAAATTGGTCAGAACGAAAATTTATAATACAAGTGGAAAGATTACTAAATTATAGGCTATTACTCGTACATATAACGTATTTGCGTGAAAATGTATCTGTAATTAGCAAAAAGTTAAGAAATTATTACATTTATTGTTAATAAAAGATCTTTTGCAACGTATATTAACGATAAAAGTGAAAAAAGTTAATAAATTATTAGCTACTGCTTAAACAAACAACGTATTTGTGTTAGAATATAATCGTAGTTTACAAAAATTTAATGAATTAATGAATCTATTGTTAATAACAAATTGAAATCATTGATAGCGAATAGTTTGCAACGTATATTAACGATAAAAGTCAAAAAAGTTAATAAATTATTAGTTATTACAGCGGAAAAGTAACTTTTAAAGAAATCGGTAAAGTTCGGAAATTTTCGCCGATCTTCGGCCGGCCGTCGCTATATAAGGGGCCCGCGTGCAGGCTCGAGCCAGTTGTCTCTTCGACTTCGAAAGGTCCGCGTTAATATTTTTTCTTTCTGTTTCAGGTTTTAATTATCTTTCTTCTTTCAGATTCTATTTCTTTTATTCTAGATTTCATTGTTTATGCATTCGAGATTTTTTACAATATTCGAATGCGTCATCGTTGGTTTATTTATATCTCATCGTTGGCTAGATCAATGGCTATTCAGTGGCCATTGTCCACTCTCTTAAATAATTTAACCATAATTTCTTCTTTCAGGTACTAATTATTTTTTGTTTCAGATTTTAATTA
>NW_016910009.1:4159-58132 GCF_001483705.2 Eufriesea mexicana
GTTTGATATTTCATTCCCTATTTTTATGGGAACTTGAAAATATCTTAGCGTTGCGACAGTAGAGTTTCAGTATACCGAACCGAAACCCCTTTTGTAAGACACGAAATATAATAAAGTGTCAGTAGAGTCATTTTAACTTAATTCGCTCCAAGTTAGATTAGGGTATCTTTGATACGGATAGCACCAGTAGGCTGCGCCACTAGGGCGCATGTCGGGTCTCGACGCGTAGCCACCTCCACGTGGTGGGACCTGGTAATTGGTATCGTTTTCGAAAGAAAAATATTTGGCAAACGATACCAAGCTAAGAGCTACGCATGCATTCTTGTGTAAATCTTTTGGCTATAGAATCTGTAATCAACAAGCTCCAAAATCCAAAGTTATCAATTCTTATACAAATCAAAAGATGTCCTCATACTTTGGCCAATCTTTCAGCGAAATTCTTCACTGTGCGCCGCCTGTGATTCGAACTCGTAGAATCAGCCAAATAGGTAGCCGAAGATGAACCTCCAACGCAGATGTCTCGAAGAATTCCATTAAGGACGGAGAAGTTAGCGAAGCATGGCACGAGAAACATCGGAACGAGCGGGCTCGTGCCGCGTTTGCTGAGGAAACAGCTTGAACGTTCGAAAGTTGCACGAAATTTTGCTCGTCCCTCGCAAAGACGAGTGTATCTTCAGTGAGCATTGTTCCAGCTCGCGTCTTCGGTGGCGGTACCCTCAACGAGATTGGCCGAAATTGTTCGATAATTATATTCCCTGTGTAACGTCAAAGTTATTGTCACGGCCTAAAAATATTTACAGAGGAAGGAAAAATGTCTGCTCGAGTAAAGGCAAAGCTACTCGTCGTACTCGCTATTTATCTCTCAATTATTCCCTTTCTACTTCTCGATCCTTTTCCAAGTACAGCCGTACCGACAGTTCTCATTAGCTCCATCTGCACGTCCGTGCAAACCAAACTTAATTACGCTTAATAATTAATTACGCAAACAAGCTAATCGCGAATGATGCAAATCGATTTCGTATGGCTATTATTCTGCATGGATATCGGAGAAGATGTAAAAATTATCTAATGCGCGAATCGGGATAGGTGATGGACCAGTGATGCAATATCCTGTATGGTGAATGGGATAAAATTTCGTAACTTAATTCGTATAATATTTCGAAATATCGCGTTACACGCGTGACATTGTCATAATAGAAAATCACTCTGCTTTCATTCCACTTCCGGATGCTTTATGACGTTGGTTCTGCCAATTTCTCTAATGGTATGAACACCATTCATGATCCTATTTCTCCCACTTCTGATTACCAAACAAACCGTCCAATAATCGTACCAAATTAATAAAATTTGACAAGAGTGAAATGAAATGTGACGTCATTGTAAAGTAAATCTTATTCGACCCAGTCATCAATGATCTAATCTTTATGGTTGTCATATGGAATCTATTCTTCATCCTCAGTTATCAAAATCCTGAATAACGATCCTCGCAAACAATGTACCAGGCAGAAGCAGTGAAATACTTCACGAAGTGTACACATTTTGTTGCAATTTCCCCTGATATTTCGAACCCATAAACCTGCCTAACATCGAAATTTATAAATTCAAACAAACGTGTTCGCAGGAGTTGCTTCGTTCACGGACATGTACCATTTGCACAGCGTCTGAACAATCGACAGCTTCATTTATCAAACGCCTAGACAGGTGAAAGAAAAATTGAAAAAAAAAGAAAAAAGATACACAGCTGAAAGGGCGGTGAGTTCGCTGTCGAAATTTTTTCGGAAAAGTCGAAAGCCTGTATTCACTCGGAATCCGTTTCGTCGTTCGGCCGCCGGTTTGTCGTGCACATCTGAGTTACTGCAGCCTCAGCTTCCGAATGCTTTGTGCCCAAATGTTTCCACTGGTGGAGCATTCAACATTTTGTATCCTGGCAGCCGTAGACTTCGGTTTGAATTATTTTTCGGCCTTTCGCGCGCACAAGTGCTCGTTCAAAATGTGCTTTTCACTTTTGACCGTGTAAAATGCAAAAACAAGCAGCCTTTCTGACGAGCCAGCGTTTTCCTCTGCCCTCGCATTTTTCGAGTAGTTATTGCTCTCATTATTTCGATATTTTTTGTCAGATCGTTGTTTGTCCAGCGAATTCTATGGGACCAGTAGTATGAATATTCCTCAATAGAACGTTATCAGGAGATCTTCAAATATTTTCCTCGCATATATGCATATTTCACAGAGAAATTATTTCTTTCAGATCGATGTTCAAATTTCGTCCGAGTGGTTATATTCAGGAGTCAAATTGCAGAGATTTATCTCCTCCTCGGGGTTGTTAGGCTCGAGTTAACCTTGATGGTGTACGATCGTATCGCGAACATTGTTCGCCAAATTATTCGTGGCTAAATGGTCTGACCAGAGGAGCGATGGACTGGTTCGATATGGAGGTTCCAGGTGTATCGATCATCCCATTCGATCGTTTCGTTTAGAGTCTCGATGTAGCTCTGTCTGTTCTCGCCTCCATTTTCTTCTTATCCGAACTATGGTGCAATAAATGGTCGAGTCGTAAAATGTATCTCACGAATTTTACGATAAATAATTCTGGGGCGATGTTAAAAATAGTAGTATCATGTAAAATGATCGGGGAAAAATAGTATATCTGTACATATTCTATTAAATAAATATTGCGCTCCGTTTTACAGTCTTGAACGCTGGTAAAAGATATGTAAAACGATAAATCATATAATACGTAATACGAAAAATTTAAAAATCCTGACCAGGGTGAAGATGAAATAATATATAGGAGATAAAAAAGAAAAGGAGAAAGAAAAATATTAACATTACGTCGACATTTGTATTTCCATAGAACCACATAGTTGTACGTATGAGTTACTTCCATTATTCTATGTTCCATGCTATTCTATGTTCCCTTACCTCTGAGATAGCGTCACAAAAATTTTGGTACACGATACAAAAATCTACGCAAGTTCCTCTTATTTGACAGAAATCAACTACACGAATGAAATACTATACACGAAGCACTGAGAGAGTAACGTAAATGTCAAGTAAGTTACATTAACTAAGTTAGTAACTAAGTAAATATTGCCACGAAATAAAAGATCTTATTTCTGTCTCGCTTGAAACCACAGCCACCGAGCAATAAATTCCCACGAATTATATCTCGACACTCGTTCTTCCTGCAATGATCGCTGCTCAGGAACCGATGCAGTCCGCGGCTCGGAACCTCGAACCTAACCTCAAACTCTGTGTTGAACGCGAGAGAAATCTGTATTAAATTTGTATCGATTTCTTTCGTTTAACCGTAGAGTTCTTGCTCTTTGCTGGTGGCAAGAACAGGAATACCCTGTGCTCTATTCACCGGTTCTTTTCTAGGCATGAATTACTGCAGTCGGTTTCAACAGGTCCCGAAGTTCCGCAACTGGTTGCCTTTCAGAGCGAAAGAGACGCCTCGTAGTTCGCAGCTTCGTCGTTCGGCCACCCAGGTGGCGTTGCATATTTAATAACGTCGCAACGAATTAGGCCAGTCGCGTCACCTACGGACACTGCTTCGAAATTCCATTTAGCTTAATGCGTTCGAAAGTTTTGATTGGCTACTTTAAAGGGGACCGCGTCACGCGGGAATTAATACTCTTTCGTGGAACTTCTTCATTAGCCTGGAATTTCGAGGTGTAATTTTAATGCACGATGGACGATCGGGACCAATGAACCAAGGACACGAAGAGGACTATCAAGCTCGATGTCCTGGAGCCATTCGTTGTTGACATTACGATTCTAATGCGACTATGGCGCGGCGAGGCAACGGTAGCTTTGTATCCGTGCTGATATCGTGATTCTGAAGGAGATTCGTCTCGGATTATGATTAAAGTGCTCTCTAACACCAGTTATAATCTCTGACATCCAGTTTCGACTAAATAATACCTAAATACGAGGAAATAATAACAGATAATTGACAAGAAATGACCGAAAATGCAAATATTCGAAATCAGAACTCAGTTCTGAGAACTCATGACAGAGAATTGTGGAACGAGAACAACTAACTCGTGCGTAACAACTCAGGAATTTTTAATTAACGTCTAAAAGTCGATAGCTGTTCACGAATGTTTGAAGAATAAATAATTCCATATCACTTGGAGGACAGAATTCGGAATTCAGAAGTCAAGCCTCGGAATCGAGCAAAAATAACCAATATCTGACACGCAGTTACTACTAAATAATATCTAAATACCAGCAGATATCAACTGACAACGAATAACTAATAGTTATAAATTAAAAATCACAACTCGGATCTCAAAAGTCAGGACAAAGAATACGAAATTATAAATGGCGCGTTTCAATTTCCCTAAGTTCCTCTGAGCAGATATCAGAAGAACAACGCGGTGTGGTCGGCTGAGAGAGAAATGTCAAAGAGAATCATCAAATTTCTATACAAGAACACGTAAAAATTCTTAACATTTACCAGCATTCGGGAACACATCCTACCATTTAAACAATCCATATTCCAAAAACAAGTCTCAGACCTTCCAATCTAATTTCCCTTCATCCTTACCAATCCAACAAAAATCACCTACATCGAATCATCACCTGTTCCCACTAACCACGAAGGACCAACCAGCAAAAAGGGTAACAAACCCAGGTACCGATTCAATCCGAGCACGAGCTAGCACCCCATCTCGCGTTCGTTTGCCGACAAAATAGACACGGAAGAATTATCCAGAAAGGGGAAGCAGGAAGAATGCGAGGAGAAATTTACTGACCGTACCATAGCCCCGAAGAGAGCAGAGAGTTATGAATAAATTCACGCGTAGTTGTCGCGTATCGCGCGAGAAAGCCGAAACGTCAACGGCACGCGGCCGCGGTCCTTTATTCGAGGCAGCAACCCCGGAAAACCTTCCCTCCTGCTTTTCATCTTGATCCAGCTGCAGAAAGACGCGGGAGTGCATCATTCTGCTCCCTCGATTTTCTCGAATCCTCTTTGCCGCGCGCAGCTCGCGAGCCGCTCCCTTTTATCTCGCTTTCCATTCCCTCTCGTGGCCGCCGACTCCTGTTTCCCGTCCGATCTTCCCCTCGCACCCGGGGATGCAAGGAAACGCGCAGAGGATCACTCCAGCCGGCTGAATCGACCCTCACGCGTGCATCTTCTTGTCTCGCCGATCAACCCTCCGGTAGGTAATAGCGCGTGGGATCAGTTTCGTCGATCTCATTTTGATGGATCGTTGCGGCCGGTCGACGAGGGATGGATCCCTCTGTGGGGAATCCAGGGAAATTTGCTCGTACGATGGAATCGGATGGAATTTATACCGTGCTTTTTTCCACATTCGTACGTTGCGTATTGATTTTGTTGGACTCTCTGCTTTGTTTTCGATGGGGTTAAGTTTGGGTTAGGTTCACCGACGAGTGAGATGTGGTAGTACGTTGATGGTACTCCGATAGTTTGGGGATGATGAGGGATCTTGGAGGTGCAAGTTTGAAGACAGGTTTCGAGAAGATTTTAAAAAGTTTGGGGAAGTATTGCGAATTTTCGGGAATTTTTTTAGGTGTGCAATTGGTTTCCAGATTTTTTAAATATTCTTATAGAAGATTTATTTATAGGGTTCTTATTATTCTGAATCTGTTATGTTTCAATGGTTAACGTACCCCTATCAAAGCTATTGTAAAACCTTTAGCGTTTACCAGTTTTCATATATATATTCTTCACCTACCAAGGTAAATAATAAATAAATAAAAAATTATCTTCCCAGATAAATATAAATAATAAATAAGTCCAAGGTATACTCAAATTATTATTCTGAATCTGTTATGATTCAATGGTTAACGTACCCCTATCAAAGCTATTGTAAAATCTTTAGCGTTTACCAGTTTTCATATATATATATTCTTCACCTACCAAGATAAATAATAAATAAATAAAAAATTATCTTCCCAGATAAATATAAATAATAAATAAGTCCAAGGTATACTCAAATTAAGAATAGGGTGAAAAGATAACATCTTATATATAATATATTTCATATAAGTGATAAACTTATGTAAGATATATTATATAAGAAGATGCAATTACTCTGTAATTCTTGTCAATACGTAAATTATAATTTTATTAATGACTTTTTATTATTCACTTCCTGTATCCAAAATAATAATTTGAAACGTAAAATATAAAATTGCAAGATTATGTAATCTTACTTATCTTACTTAAAATTGCAAGATTATGTTATCTTACTTATGTAAGATAGATTATATAAGAAGATGCAATTACTCTGTAATTCTTGTCAATGAATATACCATAACCTTATTAATAGCCTTTTGTTATTCACTTACTGTGTCCAAAATGTTAATAATTTGAAACGTAAAACACAAAACTGCAAGATGGTCAAGATTAATAAATGTATGGAAAATATTACAGCAAAATCGATACAAATGCAGTGAGTCTGTACCTACCATCTCTACTTCTAAACCTCCACTAAAAATTGCAGTAATTATTCACGAAAAGACACCCCTCGTCAGTTCCATTAAAATAGTTTGAATTTAAATTTTATTCGCAATTGCACCATTCAATAAATACACCATTTTTATCGTAGTCTCAATCAACGCAACAATAATCGTCATCTCGTGTTCCCCCCAGAGTACCGAAGATAATCCACTTTGCACCCCCGTCGAACACGAGAATAACGCAGAAGGAAGCAACTGCACCTTTCATTTTCCCACATTGTCGATCGAGCAATACGATAGACGCACCTTAAGCAGAAACAGTAAGGGAACCGGTGGCAAGTACTCGATAAGAAGGAACTGACACCGACAGCCACAGCTGCGTTTCCGCCTCATCGGTGGCCTGACGAATGCAACGCAAATGAAAAATCGATTCTATCATTCGACACCGCTTCCCCATTTTTTCCCCCATTTTTTCCCTCATCTTCTTCCTTTCCCCCTACTTCTTCTTTGCCATCTATTACGCAGGGAACCTCCAAGTCGCGTGCACCGATCCGTGTTCCTATTAAAGTAGAAATGATATTCCGCACACGTTGCTACGGATCTCCGTTGCAAGAATTCGTGTTTTAACAAAATTGAAATTCCGGCTCAGCGTGGAGATCAAACTTCTTTGACAGGAATCGTATGAAATTACAAAGGGTTGATCGAGGTATGCAGGGAAATGTTCTTGTTTATTTCCAGGACGAAGAAAATAACTCGCTATGGACTGAATTGCTCGAGATTTTTAAATTAAAAATTGGAATTTTGAAATTAATATTCGAGATGTAGAGTGTTAACGATACAATTTCCAAATCGATCGAGATGATTGGTTCCAGATTTTCTGTCTTTCGTAATTGTTGAAAGTACACTCAGTGACAAAAGGTGGAGAATAAAATAATGATTTTGGAATTTTTATGCGATTGTTTTTCATTCCTAATTTTTATATTCTTTATCTTTTGTGATATATTAAAATTAAGAATAACACTAAGATCGGTTTCACCCTGTTTCTAATTTTAATGTATGTGTTTCAGAAGATATTTGAACAAATGATAATTAAATTTCCGGTCCCACGTAATCAATATAAAACCATAAAAAAATTCAAATTAGAAATTTTGAAAATTCCACGTTGTACTACATATATAATATCACATGGAGCATACGTTGTATTTTATCGCACAAACATGAGGGAATTTGTATCACCTGAATCACGGTACACATATATACACGGATCAAAAAATTGTAATTACGATAAATAATTAAAAGAATAGGAAAAATTGTTCATATGAAATATCATATTACGAAAGCCTTCGTCTTCAATTTCGTTATTATTATTCACTTTTACTAATACATGTATGAATTGCGATCCTCTTTCATCGTGTATAGCCTTTGACCGTAGCTACTTCCTTTTCAAAATTAATTAATGACGAGGACGCCATGTTAAACTAGAAAAGCGATTCTCTTCCCTTTGTCTGAAATCCCATCTGACTTTTTACATGACATTAGCCCGCTTTTTCTTTTCATTAATACGATATTTTAACATTAAATACCCTTTCTCGTTTCATTAACGATACAAATGCCAAGGCAACTTCAGAAGAAATATCCTGGCTAACGAATTTAACATTTTCTCGCAATTTTTTCCAATTTCAGCATCGAATGGCACAGCTCTGTGCGCTGAATTAATTGACGTTATTTATAATTCGAGTTAACACGAATTGCAACTTGACCCTCTTCAATTAGTATCTCGATGGTAGATGTGAGAAAAGGAATTAATTCTTTTAGAACCCTTTTAGAATTCTTCTTGAAAACCATGGATGAATAACTGCTGCAATTTTTATCATATATAAGATAAAATCCAAAAATATAAATATGTGAAATTCCAATTTCCGAAAAATGCGAGTGGCTCTAAAAAGGCACGATTTTTGGATAAAATAAAGTATTACATAAAAAGTAAGAACGTTAGGAGGTTTATCGTGCTCAAAATTAATTGTAATTGATCATCGAAATTTAAGAAAAAATTTCCTTCTATACTTTCTACGTATATTTTCGGATTTTACCATAAGTTCTTTATCTGGCACAAATTTGCTACACGGTAGCATATCCTATAGGGTTTTCTGAAGAAGAAACCACCCAGAAACAATATTAGGATGATGTTCAATGTTGACAAGACGATGCAATATATAACAATTTAAAAAAAAAAAAAAAAATATTCGAAACAGTTTCATTATTCCTTTTCTAACACACTAAAATAGCGTGAATAATTTTTGCTCTATGTTTAGTGCAGAAGGCTGTCAATAGGAATTTATTGAAGGACCAGAGTCTCTATTCTGCCACCCCCACGTGGTGAGACTCTGTAATAAGTATCGTTTACCAAAGAATAATTTTTGGGAAACGATGCTAAGTAAAGTGTTAATTTAATATCGTATTTTTGCTTCGTAGTCTGTTATATGTGAGCTCCGTTGCACTTGGTAGTCGTTGGTATTCGAATGTAATTAGCCCAGTTGACTTATTTCAACCCTCTTCTTCCTCCCCTGTACCGCACTTTTCTCGGCGATAGGGATGCGTTCTTTAAAGGGAACGTTATACCACTTGGATGGAAATGAGAATAGCAACCGTGACAGGCGAGTATTAGTTGCCGTATATTGATTTCCTGTAAGCGAACCGGTGTCGCGAAAAAGGAAAAAAGACGATGCTACCAGGAGCGCATTTTAAATTTCCCATTTTTTACCGGCAATGCCATTACCAGCACGTTCGACCCTCGTGTCAAATTGTTTTTCGTCATCGTCCACTGTAAATTCTCTTCGCGATAATAATTTGGAGACTTAATATTACCTAATTCCTATAATTTCTATCGTTTTTCCATCATCGGGAGTTAAAGATGTCGGAAAATAAATAAATTATTGCAAGAAATTTTACAGTCTGTTCTTCTTCCATTTGTATACCCTATCTCATATTAGATGAATAGATTAGAAAGAATAGAATATATTTTCTAAAACGTTTTAAGCTATACTTCAGAAAATTTACTTCAGAAAAATTTATGAAGTACTATGTAATAATTTGTAGTGGATATATTTGATCACTCACCAACTTGAGCCACGCGTTCGTCGTCAATATTTGATTCTTCTCGTCCTGAAATCAACAAAGAACATTGGATCAGTACCATTTTAATATACTTCATCGAATTTGAAAACACTTTGTCAAAGTATTAGACACATGAAATTGAATGCAAAAATAATGGATTTCTTTTTATAAATACAAATACTGGAATATTCATGGTGGCCAACATTGTTAACTTACTTCGTCTTTCACTATATTAAGTGTAATAAATTTTTTTACATTCAATTTGATGCAAAAATAATGGATTTCTTTATACTTCACCTAATACATTTTCGCATAAATGTTCAACGAATTTATTATTGGCATTAAATATTTCTAATATCTTCAGGAATATTGAATCATGTCAAATATATAATTCGCAACTATTTTACCCCAATTTCAGTTTTGCATTATTTCTCGAATATTTTGCATATTTTATGTACAAATATAAATTACCCTGAAACTACAACATTCTGTAAAAAATTGTAATTTGGCATTCTTGAAACTTCCTATTTTGCACAGTTTCGTCGTCATTTATTACATTAGAACATTTAATAACACGACTCTATTTTCAACCCTCTGTGAGAGGAAAGAACGCAAACGAATTTAATAAACGTCACATGTCGGCAACGTATTAATTATCGTGGCAATTTTCAGGGCGTGCAAGACGTACGTAAAAGAGCAGAGACAGACGTGTACAGAAAGGGAAGAGTAAGAGCGGGGAATCGTAAAATTCACACCAAAAACTAGAGAGCCAATAACCACAAATTGCTGGTGCAATCGTTCGTTTTCCGAGTGCTCTGCAGGGAACCGCACTCCACCGCAGACTCATCAGAACTTCAAAGTGATTTATAAAACGAATGCACTTCAACGATGGTGTCAACGGGCAAACCGCTTGGTAAACGATCCTGTCCAACGAATTAGTCGGTGACCAGCACTTGCCACGACATCGTCGCCTGCGTGATTTTAATTGTAAGTCAAATTTCCCACGCGTATTATACGTCTCCAATCGTTCCTTGAACGAATCATCCCGCGGATAATTTTGGAAGAAGCGAAATAAAAATAAAGACAAATATTGCGAAATTAATTACAGATATATTACACACGAAAAATTGCAAAAGAAAATCGATTAACACGCACAGGATTTCAGATAATAAGATAGATCCATGTTGCATAGAAATTTTATTGCGTGTTAAATGAAACAGAATTGGCGTAAAATTAATTTTTATGAAAATTAACTTACTTTTACGATATTTTACACAAAACCAGGAAAAAAAGATTGTCGCAATAAACCTTCCACTTGCAACAATCGATGAATCTCCACTGTAACTGGCATGTTGAATGTTGCCAACACGAGCGAATACATTTATAACATTTGTCGAAGGTATTATCAACTGCTTTACGTAAATAAGACGAAATATAAACCTATGTGCATGCAGCTTTTACAATATTTCATGGTGGGACTAAAAATGTCCCATCATGCATTACGGTGCATCAAAAAGGTGAGGCACTTTTGTGGGATTGCGAGCAGTGAAGGACTCTAGTAAAGGAATAATAAACAGTGGCATCGGTTTCTACTTAGGCGTTTAGGACGATGTCTAGAGTGCGTGTGGACAGATGGGTGACCATGTAAAAGGATGAGATACTTATTTGTAAGTCGACTACAAGCAATGAACGAAAGACTAGGAATGTGTCCAAGTGTCTAAAGTACCTGGCCCATCAAAGACGAGGTTACGTTAGATTTTAAAAAAAGATGCAAGAGCGCAGAGAAGGCAGAATATGTGTAATTGAGACGTAGCGAATAGAGGATCGTGTGTTTGAGAGCTAGAATTGAGAGAAACTTCGTGTAATATTTTAGTTACATGAACCTGTTTTGTTATTAAAAAGGATTGTTGTTAAATAAACACGCAGATCTCTGTCTGCATAGGATTAATTTGGCCAAAAATCATACACTTTTAATCCCAGCGTACCCCAAAGAGTTAATTAGACTGTGTCTATTAAGGATCAGCGTTAAACGAGTTGAACAATCGTGTAATATCGTATAATATTGTAGAGACATGGTGGTTGTTTAATAATATAAAACTATTTATTAAACATAAAATAATAATACAATGTGCGGTGACGGTAAAGACTACGAATATAGATATATATCAACTCTTACTCTTACGACTACAACTAACGACACGATTATAACTAACAACGCAATTACAACTAACAACACAATTACAACTCACTGACCCAGCTTGACCATCTCTCAAGCACTGTCTCTCAAAAAGAAGCGTCCCCTAACCATCTCTGCCTTCCTTATATATCTCCTAAAATGCCTCCCCCAACACGACCAAATATGGTCATGCTAAGGGCCTGACGCATCGCCGGGGTTTTTCCGAATGACCTGGCCCTCGAACCCTCGGCGACTTTCCAAACCAAAGTCACCTACACACGAGGTGGGCATTCTGCGATACTACAATATTCTCATAAAATTAAGCGATAGTACTAATGTTTCTGCAAAATTTAATTTCGCATCACAGCTATTTCCAAGTTGCATTATTTTCTCGATTATAATTTAAAGGTACTCGAACATAAATGCTATACTTGCGATTCCTCGCCTTGCGAACTCTCCAATTGATCACATGGCACAAAAGCATCAGGTAACAGCATGATCAGCGGAAGTGAAATAAATTCGCGAGGCGTGTCCGGGTTGAAAGCGAAAAGAAACTGGATTTGCATGTCAATGAAACGGTTGCATCACGAGGCTGTGCGGGATGCAAGAAAAGCTAGCTACCAGCGCAACAAGTATGAAACGATTTAAGTTTAACGATTCGTGACGAAAATGGTTCGCTAATCTCGCGAAACTTGGCTAGAACTCGGCGATAGGCAAGAAAGCGACGAAGAATGCAATTAGCGGACAGCCTGAGCGTTAAGTGAACTTATTATTTCATTTTTCAGCACGACGCGGTCGCGGTCAGGCCGAACAACCTTCGCCGGTATTCGCTCCGACGCAGGGTGAAATTGAAAGTTGCTCTCGAACCTGTTCAAAACGACATTAAACTGGTTTCAAGTTTCCCAACGGTCACGGACTTTAATTCAACTTTTTATTTGTAAACTTTATTGTTTTTTAAGATATTGCAGTTATCGGGCTAACGAGAACTTCAAAAAATGAATCCAGCGACACAGAAATAGAAATTGTCAAATATAAAACATAAATAAATTAAAATATAAACATAAACATAGAAATATAAATTATAAAATATAAACATAAATAATTTAAAGTACGTAAAAATCATTTCTCCTCTCAGTAATAAATAAAAGTATACTACACCGAGTATATTTAGACATTAGTTTGTAAAAATTGCATACTATACGACGTACAAAAATCAAAATGCAGTTACTCTCTTTAATATTCAAATACTATGATATTTCGAAATCCAATACTTTATGTTTTCTTAAATCATATTGGAGAGATGGGATTGCTGATGGTATGTATATATATAAAGAGACAATTCGTGTGTTTAATAATCACCTACATATTTATTTATTTATTCATTAATAATAAATTAAGAGTGTATGGGTGATTATTAAACATACGAATTGTCTCTTTACATGAACCCATATCGATTCCCAACTTAAGACTACGCTCAACTTAATAACGCAATGACAACTCAGCTTGCAACAACTAACTGCTCACAACTAAAATTGTCTACTAAGAACGGCATCAAAGAACTGTCTACTAACCACTCTTTGCCTTCTCTTATATCTTCCCCAACATGTACACGTTTTCCAAAAGCCTCCCCCAACATGACCAAATATGGTCGTACTGAGAGCCTGAAGCATCGCCGGGGTTTTTCCGACCGACCTGGCCTTCGAACACTTGGTGACTTTCTAAGCTAAAGCTACCTGTACACGAGATGGGAAATCTGCGATACTACAATATTATATTCTCTAAAATTTGCGTAATGGTAATATTGTATCGAATATCGAATTCGATAAATATATGCAGAGCTACTTTTGGTAAAGACAAAATCGATTTCTAATTAACACTAGGTTTACAGACGCTATCTGTATACCTATTTCTACGAGCACCTGTCAAGTTTACAGGTGAAGGAAACCACGTGCCTTTTCTTTTTTTAGCGATTAGTTTAATTTAAAAATAATTACAATATTAACAGACTTAATATAAGTTAACTAAATCTGTTACCATCGTATAATTGGAGCAACCCATCCGTCAAATTCACGGGTTTCGAAATATCTAGTGTTAAACAGAATTAATATCAATTATGTATACTATATTTGGATACGCGTTACACGTTGCTGGTGTCAGTGTTAAACGAAACGATGTCAAATTTTCGTGTCACAAAAATATTCTGACCCAATAAGAATTTGGTATTTTTGGTACATTTCTGAAGATTTAATAAAAATTCGATACTCCGTTTAAATAGTCTTTATAGCGAATTATTCGTCAATTATACGTCTAAGTATGTGTATATTCCTCGACCTGGCAACTGAAAGACATGTTTGGAAGAAGCAATCTGCTCAGAGACCCCAAGAGAAGTCGGTCGTTGAATGTTTAGACGTCTCCTGGATGAAGCGAATTCGTTAACGTATTGTGAACGCACGTGTGAAACACTTGTCTCGGCTTCAAAGTGAAATCGAATTAACGCTCGATTTCCACTTCAAAGTGGAATCGGATCCAAGGTCGATTTTCCGTTCGGCTCAAAGCGAAATTAGATCGATCGACGGTGCGTGAAGCTTTCCGGTCAAGAAGCACACACGCGACACAGATAAACTGCGAAATCGAAATTTTCTGCGTGCCCAGCCGATTTTAAGCTCGTCGCCTTCCCGCGGGATCCCTTCCAGGGTAGATTCCCTTAGGTTTGCAAGAAATTCTTTGCCCGAGGAAATTAAGAATAAATTATCTTCCAAGATAAAGCAAGCATCTTCTTCAACGGTGTATTTCGAATATCAGCTATTCGTAGAATAAATTGTTTAATTCCAGTTCTTGAATTCGTAACTTTTTGTAATTAACATAATTTTTATTGACAGTTCTAATGATATCTGAGTGAAAAATTGTAATTATAAGAAAAATGATAGAAGCAAGTGAAAATAATTTTCTAACTATCTGGAAAATTTGTTTCCAATTTTTGTTTATTATTATTTTCGATTATTTTATTATCCATAGATTTATTATATCATAAATAATTAACAGAGGTCGAAAATGATTGTGATCTTAAATATATTAGAAATATTGTAATAAATAAAATAAAAAAATAATTAACACATTTCACTATATTATTACTGAAATAGTTATATATATATAGAACATCAAAATATGCATATAATTAGCTATGAATATATTAGTATATCCAATTATTGACTATCCACTGTAATTAACTCCAGTTTCGACGGATGTAATAATCAAGCAAATGTAAGTTGCGTCAATATCATTAAGAGAATACGATAATTAAATATTTAAAACAAAATGATTGGAGAGCTCGAAAATTGACAGTAAAATTAATTCGTTTCGGAAAAATTGCGATATTTCAATTCCACTTGGACGAAAATAAAATATTTTCCTTCCTTTTCTCATAAATATTTTTGAATTATTATAATCACCCACAAGTAATACCCATATAGGATACTCTCAAACAAATTTAGTCAGAAAAATATGAAACACTCGTTTATATACGATGCAACCCTCTCGAAAGACGTTCTCGGACATTTTGTTTTGCAGCCTAATTAGCGCTCGTAATAAATTTCAGCGTGCGTGGAACGCTAATACGTATCCATTTTATTAGGAAAATAATTCCGTGCTTGACGCGGCCATGATTAATCGTTGTTTAATATGTTTCGTGGCGGAAGAGACCGGCGGATTATCGGAAATCAATAAGCGATCAAATTATCGAATCAATCATCGTGAAACAAACCACGCTGAAGATGTCTGCGCTAACCGAGCCGGTTATTAGATTATTAGAAGTCTTTCCACGATGTCCCCGTCTTATCCGGGGATTAACGCGACAATTTCATACAACGTTATTATTTTTGTCGCCGAGCCGAGAACACGAATTTCGTTTTTCGCGGCTAATGGCGTTTGCAATTACGAGCCACCGGCTGAGTTTACTTTACCATCTGACTGAAATGTTTTTAAAATCGAACCTTTTATAGACAATAAATATACAAGCCGTGTCGACAAAACGTTTCAACCTTTTTCGAAACAATTGCAAATATCGACTTGGATTCGTTTTACTTTTATTAAATGGTGCAGAGGGTTAATTATTTGGGGCGCGATGAATTTTTCTGGGGCTAGCGAGGGCCAAAGGAACCTTTTTTATTTTTAGGTATGCATTTTTTTGGGGTATGCAATTTTGTATTTATGGAATTTAATAATATTTGATTATTAATATTGATTGAATTATTATTACATAATTAATTTCAATATATTAATATTTATATTGAAATATTATTGATAATATTTGATTATTATATTATTAATAATTATAATATTGTCATTTATTTGTTTACCTGTATTTCAGGAGAGACTTGAAGAAGTTATTAAAATATGTGAAAATTAATTAAATATTCTGCGTCTTTGGAGGAATCTAGTTATTAGAATTTTGACGTAGGTTAATATAGAACATTCTTTTCCTCTTGTAAAAATAGATTTGAGTTTGTTAACTTATTTCATACGCTACTCTTATAGTATTTTGTAGAAAGGAATCATCTTTTATTTGATAGCACCATCCTGTCCAAGAATAGGTTTAATTGAGCTATAATATGCGACAGATAAATTTGTGCTAGACAAATTTCATTATCCAGTGCAAAGAACGTTCTCGATACTCTATCATTTCTCTACCTATCAACTAGTTTCTCTGAGAATACACACATTCCTCCCAAAATTAGCTCTTATGTCATGTGTACCCACTTGGAAGCACGGACCAGTCCACCCAGACAAACGATATTAGACGAGGCTATATAATAATTTAAATTTTCCTTCTTCGGATATTCCTCTATCCATGTGGGAAATATTCCAAAAAAGGGGAAACAAAATGGAACGCATGGAAAAAAAGGAAAACAAAAATATCCATGTGGAAACAGAAATTCCGTTGTACACATCGAGTAATCCGTAGAAATTGCAATTTTATTCACCCTGTTTTTCACGTTCGCGTTCAATGCTGAAATACGAAATACAGTATTGATTTCATGAAACTCCTGTTTGTCGAAATAATAATAACCAAGAATCGTGTCTTGGATCGTTTCTGAAATCCGCGTTTATTTATTTTTATTCTGGTTAAGTAGGAATAAATCTGTCGAATTAAATCCACGAATATTCTGTTCACATAGACTTTCGTCTAACATCCAAGAATAATACTCCGAATTAACGATAGACATTTACCCAAGGGCAGGTTTCTAAAAGCACGTTTTCTAACCACTGTACGAGCCTCGCGAAATACGAGGAACGTTTGTACAGTTTGTTTACAGGCCAGTGCTGTCACTGTTTGACGGAAACGTGTGTACAACGGGAGGTTACGACGCAGGTGTCGAAACTAATCGAAATTGTTGACAACGCCTTTGGTCACGGTCCACGCACAGACCCCTCGTAATCTACACCCCTATTCACTTCAAAGCGAACACGGACTGAAGGTCGATTCGAGCAGGTCAACCCTTCACGTCAAAATTCCCCTCTCCGATGGGGTGGGACATTACACTTGGGACGCATCAAATTTTTTTTTTCTATTCTCTTCTATTTTTTTTTCCATACATTGAAAATGCCCACTCGAAATGAACGGAATTTCAGAGTTGAAACACGCAATGTTTCGAATTCCATCGAATGTTTCGGACGAACTAATAGGAGATGATAGAAAATAACAAGGAAAATCTGTTTCCTTTTATCTACGATTTTTCTGATTTTATTCCATGGAATTAAATATATTTTGTTATAATTTGAGATCAACAGTGTAACGATTTGGGCGGTTATGGATTATTAAAGGTAATCGGATTAATTTTGCATAGACATGAAACATGACATATGCGATAACACAATTTTTGTGTAAATTGGAAAGTAAATGAGAGAATAATGAAAAACTCTGAGAAATGATGACAATTTTAATTTTTATTTTAGTTTCAGCCTAAATTTAAGGTGTAATTCTTCGTTTAATATTTTTTAAAAATATGGAGAACGTCATTGAAGATCCATCCTTTTCTTGAAATCTTCTTTATTATATATATGCAACAGACTAGGAATAGCAGCAAATTAGATAAAAATTTATTTTCGTATAAAACTGGAATAATTCTATGATCAAGCTTATAATCTATAATGATAAGAGTATTTGCATGACGTCCTTTCAGTCATATAATACGTCACACCAGTAAGACAGCAAAAATACATGTACAGTGTGATAAGTGAAAAAGAATGACATTGGTATGACGGAGCGATAGTAGTCAATAATAAGAATGATAAATGGGCCAACCACTGAAGTTTTATCAACTCGGAATACACGTTTATAGATATACATAAGTGTAAACTGCATAACATTTACAAATCTCATTCAAATATTTAAAGCCACTTGTTCATAAATATAAATCGATATTCGCCGTCCGACATAAATCACGTTGCACCACTTCCAGACGATATTGCCTAAGAACATTATCACGTTAGCTTCGTATACCAATTCTGGCATTAAAGCACAGATACACTTTGCAAACGATAATTGCGTTGGGATTTTGAAGTAATTCCACGTAGTTCTTCGTTTGCTGAAACCATTAATTCAGTCGAAAAGTATTTTACCTAAACCTATATCCATCAAGTAGAATATACAGTTACTATCATATACTATAAATGAATTGTACAACAGAAGAATAATTTCGAGGGGACCTGAATTTTTGGTTTCACTACATTCATTTTGACAGAACTTTTTCGTGTCTTCTTATTATAAAAGTATTTCATTCTGTAATATTTAATTTTCCAATATTATTATTATTATTTTATTTATAAACGGACCGTAGTCCATTTACATAAAATTTCACATATGAAAGAAAAGCAAACAAATTTTACATAATATAACACCGAAGGGACGTACTTATAAACGCTTTGTTCAGGAGGAATAGCTTTAATCGATAATCATCCGTAATTGTCTTTATGATAATATAAACAAAAATTCGTAAGATATCTGGCAAAAGTTGCATTACAGTATGACGTATATGCACAGTATGAATAATTGTAATATTTCTCTACGATTATTTCCCATCGCGAACAGGAGCAATAAATACCAGTAACCCTGTATAACCACACAAGCCCAAAATACAATGAACCAACAAATTCGTTTCTAAACGAATCACGCGGTCGCAGACATAAATTCGCCTAACATTCCATTAAAAGGAAAAAAGGAAAGAGAAAAAATCCATTTAAAAAACGTTTCCAATCACTACACCATAACGTGTATCACTCGACAGGGTAAAAATTCAATTTGAAACGATTTCAGGGACGTTCGTACGTGCAATTGAAGAAGTAATCGTGTCCAAGGATAAAAATAGAAGGAGACTTGGCAAATTGCGAGATTTGGTCGAAAAATCTCGGCAAATTAACTCCGCGGGAAATTAGATAGAAGACGGAGGGGCCATCGCGGTATAACGAAAGCATGTTTCAAACGAGAACCACCCCCGACCCTCGCGATGATTAATTTCCGCGCGGCACGACATAAAAGACGAGGGAAAAACATTCGCTGTGATACGACTCGTCGTATTCGCATTTATGCACGCGCGGCAACCGCTTTGAAGAGTTGCGAAGAGTTTCGAACAATTTCGCTCTTTTTCCACGGGCGATGAGTCGCGTGCGGTTCACAGGGGATGAAAATTGCCGGTACGCGAAAATGAGAGGAGAACCGCGTTTGCGGGTGCAAAGGGGGTGAGAAGGATCTGAAAAGGAGTGAACGATCACACTGAATCGGTTATTGTATGCTCGAATGGAGGACTAAGAGTGACTAGGGTGTTGCATCTGTTTATGATCGTGTCGTTGATATTCTGGGGTTATTTAAGTATTCTAGTAATTCTGGTAACTCTATTTTTGGATATATTTATCATTGCACGCTTGCTATTATTTTTATCCAAATATAGGAAAATATAAATAATTCAATTTTGGAAATTTAATTTGAAGGTAATGGAATTTTTCAAGATTTATTTTGATTGTCTGTTCATGGGGATTTATAAAGGGTGTTATTCTACAATATATTATCACGAATTTGACAAGAAAGGAATACATGTAGGAAATATACGAAGATTGTTTTGAAGAATCAAACAAGGTACATGGAGCATGGAACATTTTGGTATGCAGTGTGTACTCGTTTGGCTGAATGCACCGGCCACGAGCCAACCAGTAGTCCGACTCGAGGTTTAGTCAGACGCGAAGAAAAAGGGTAGAACGGAAGCCGGAAACTGCGGAAGTTTATAAGCGAACGTCGTTTGCGACACCATCTTTGCGTGAAAAATTACGACCTTTGGTTTCCTTCCTCGTGGGAAATAAATTTCCAGACTTTTAGTCTTGTAAACCATCACGCTAACCGATTTAATAATTAATTCCTCTTCGTAATTAATTTTAAATTTAATTTACTGTAAATTTAATATATTGTAAATTTAAAACCACACTGGTAATTATGTATACCTTGCATTTTTAGAAACGAAGTGATTTAATGTACAATAATGCCGACACCGCTGTTAAATTAAATATCCAAAGTAATTCGTTATATCAGGTTCTATAATAGAATGTAATCGGTGTTGCCGTCATATTAATCTTAATTTCGAACAAAGAAATATTTAACAAAATAATATTTGGAAATTTAAAAATTGCATGCAGACAAAATTGAAAAGTTAACTACAACTTTTACACGTTATTAAACTTCATTGACACGCTAACGGATTCGTAGAAATAAGGGACAATTTCCAGTGATGAAGCTCGAGAAGAGTTGTTGTCCTGTGAAAAGTTTGAAGAGATGGACGATAAAAGGAATAGAGTCTATTTTTTCCAAGGAAGTTATAGAAGTCATACAAATTCAAGGGAAACGTACAAATGATCTCAGATGTTGCAACAACTGCAATATTACGCAGAACTTTCTTACGTAAATTATAATTCACTTTATAAAGGACGTCGTTAAAGTATAATATTCATGAAAGCATAAACGAACCCTTTCTTTCTGCCTGACAAAGACAGTTTTCATCTACTCTTTCCGTGTTACAACTTGGACAAAGAAAAATCATCATGTGGCAAAATATGAAACAAAAGTTTGCAACATTGATATTTGTCTTCCAAATAATTGTGCATATATAAAATTAATAATGCACAATTTTGAGGGTAAAAATTTCAAGAAATATTCATTTTCGTAATTATTCTTTATAATTATGGTGTAAATAGGAACAAACGAATTTGAGTAAAAATTGGACATGAAAAAAGAAAGAAAATTATACTTCTGTTTCATAAGAATATATTATAAAAGTTGTCGAATAAGCACAATGCTGATGCTGCATTTTTGTCTCTTCAGCGTTTCGACGTAATGGCACTGCTTATCAGTTGATTCCCAATGTCTCTAGTTTCTCTGTCATTTCAGTAATTAGATAAACCTTCTCTCCCAAAGCAACTTATCTCTAAATTAAGGCAAATATATAACTAGAAATTCTATTCGAAATATTTGACAAGATTTCTGTTACTTTCTCAAGTGTAAAATAAATTCTAGTATATCTAGGTTGAATTTACATCGATACAGATAACGAAGACCTATTTCACTTCCAGCAGGAGCTTATTCTCCTGGGTAATTATCAGTCACCACAAAAATCCAAACATCGATACGATAGAAAAATAAATATCCCCATTTCGGAATGTCGCGTTTCCAAAGATTCTTCTTATTTCAGAAACTAATCGACCCACAGAAATATTTCAAGGAAGCTCAGACATCGATACGAGAAGAGGATTTTCCATTTCAGAAAATAAGCAGCCCACAAACAGATTTGAAGAAAATTCAAGTATAGAAAGCAGCAAAAATTCGCCTGTTTCATAGAGTAAATATGCTGCCAAAATATTGGAGAAAATATTAATACAAGAACTTTAACCATTTGGCGAAGTAAACGCGCCACAAAAATATTGGAAGGAATCACTAACACGGAAAAAAAGAAAATTCCCATTTCAGAAATGAGCGTTTCGCAAAAATGATTCCTTTTATCTCCCGGCTGACGAGGAGAGGAGCGAACACGACAGCGCGAACGAGATGTCATCGGAAATTAATGTACCAGCTTTCCCGCAGTGACAAGGCGAAGCGTTATTTCGTGATTTCCCATTGAAGTGCCGAGACACGGTAATTCGGCGAAGTGGTGAAACGCGTAGGCGATTCGAGACGGCAGAGCGGATATCCAGCGATTAGTGTCGGTCGAAAAATGGCGTTCGCGACGCGACTGAAAATAATCAACGGCCAAAAATATATCGTTCGGCTCACGGAAGCGAAAATATGAAGCGCGTTCCGGTTGGATAAATAAAAAATGCGGTAGCTGCCGGGCTGTTCGCGATTTTCGTCGGGACGATCGTTCAGGAAGCGCGACGGGGCGAAAGGGGTGGACAGAGGGGGTGGAAAAACTCGAAGCAGCTTGGGTAACGCGACTTAAGGAAACGAGGAGGAAAAGGGAGGCTACGCTGAGTAATGGGACGTGTTTTGCTCTACTTAGAAATATCTCTTGCTTTAATGCACGAAACTGCTCGGAACATCCTGTTTCTACGCGTCAGACGACAGATTGAATAAGTGCGCAAGAAAGATGACAGCAAGCGTCAAATAATGGGCCACTTTGTATTAAGCGTTCACGAGCTGAAAATGGACTGAGGACGGGCGATAATTGAATTCAACGAATCTCGTCATCTGGCCAGGTGGATCTCTGTTTTTGGGGGTGGAATTAGGGAGATGAACGTGTGTCCATTTTCCGAGTATCTGATTCGATAATTAACTTACTGGGCTATTTAATTATTAATTTTTGGTGAACCGGTGCTTGTCCATTTAATTCGTGATTAAATTATGAAAACTTGTTAAGAGGTTACTCGAATTTTGCGGATGATATAAATAGGAAAAATTTATTTATTTATTGAAACTTGGGGGCAAAGCCCTTTTTAGTAAAGTGAAATAAAATATGCACATACCAAATACGAAAAGCTATACAGCAGACAATAAAAGGTACAACACTGTACACCAAGTTACATAGGAAAAATAAATTTAAGTAGAAATTAATTGGTTGCAGTAGTATAAGCATGTAAAAAGTGCGCCCTGCTACTGGTGTACCGTTATGACTAAACTTTGGTATCAAAATGCGAAGAAATAAATAAGTTTCACTGCAAATTATTTTCGAAATTATTAATGATAGATATCTAGAAGTTTCAGCTTCGTATAAAATTAATTCTCCGCCAGCTCATAAATCATATCGGTGCTGTCGTACCACTACATATTCCAGGTAATTTTATTTTATGTCGGGGAGGGGTGCGTCATGTAACTTGCTTACTCCAAATAATTATCGAAGTATTTCATTCTACAGAGGAATCTTTCACAGGAGATTCACGCGATATTTTTTTGGAACAAAATGCGAGGGGAAAGTATTAAGCTCTATTTATCCTGAATACGACGAGAAAGTATTCCTATCATTCACATCGGTTAATAAATAATATTTGGAATAAGTCGAAACGATTTCGTAATTTTCGAGGGCTTAGTTTCCATTTTTTTAATTTTTTAATTCATAACTATTTTAATTTCGCATATTTCTCGATACCTTTCTTGTGTACTACGTTTCATCTAAATATGGAATTATATATTATCCAATTTAAATATTAAATACCATTAAATCACCATCCAGCTTTCGTACAAATAAATTTATAATCCGACCTATACGATACCGTCTTATAGGATATACATACGCAAGATATATAATATATCTGTTACAAGAACTAAATATAAAATTTTTCAATATTTCTTTCTCTTTTTCAACCACATGAATCTTGTAAAGATCGAATTAATATTTTACTGTGATAATAATTTAAAGAAAATAACATAAATATATGAACAGCACCGATACCAAAATACCCTGTCAAGATGGCTATTCTATCCCGTAGGAACCCCTTTGATAAATACTTCATCCTAAGTGGCCGGCCTTAATTACTTCTCATTAAAGAATCCTAGTGTAATAAATAATTCTAACTTACCGAAGAGCGAAATTCGTTGCCACACTGGTGGCTCGCCAGGCAAAATCGAATTCGCCTCGCCTCGCCTGGCGCATTCGGGAAATAGGTGAAAAGCCATTTTATTGCGAGGTAAATTACAATTTCTGCGAGTACCGCCTCATTAATGCTGCCGGCTCAGACGTCGAAGTTTCCGGATTAAAATCGCGTTTGGCGCAGGAACCGGGGAAATTAATCAGAAACTTAAAAGAAAGGAAGAAGGGGCGGACAAAGGGCGGGCGGGCGGAGAAAATGGCAGCGAAGGCAGCGAAACAGGAAAATAAGGTCGCGTGGAGGCGAAATTTCACTGATCAGTGCCTTTATTCCGACCCGTGTACAACTTGGCAACGTGAAATGGCGAAGGCCGAGTAATATGATGAGCTCGCTTTACCATTTTATAATTGCGACGCTGATGAAAAAGCTTCTCGTCACTTTGCGCCGCTGTGGACGCGCCTTTGATACGTAGCTGCGCGAACGGGAGCAGACGAGGAAAGCTAAGGGAAACTGAAAATCGGCAGGAGGCCGCGATAGATTGCGAAGAGCTGACAGCACGCCATCGGAGAACCAGAGAGTGGAAATGGCGTCGCGCAATTTCCATTATGCCGACCATAAATACGGAGTTCACGGTCAAACGACATTGGCGCCGAAACGAGATTTACCGTTTTCATTTATCGAACATCGTGTCTCGCGGCTGGGTTGAATTTACACTGCTCGTCATCCATTCGGGCATTCATCATTGTTCTTTCACGAAAGCGCCATTTTTATTGCACACGCTTTCGGGGTAGGTTTATGACAGAGTTGAAGCCTTTAGAATGAGATGACAACGTGTGGAACAAAACTTATATCTCCATGTGAGAAATAATAATTTTTTAATTTGACAGTTCAATGGATACTGGAATTTTCCTTGGCTACTTAGAGAATTTTTATTAGAGTGTTTCGCCATTGAGGATGTGGTTCAATTTTTCTATAGCTTTTAGAGCTTGGAATTTTACTAGGATTGGAGCCTTGCGAATGAGACAACGTGAGGAATAATACTTACATCTTCGTATGAGAAATAATAATTTTCTAATGTGGCAGTTCAATGCCAATCTATTGGAATATCTAAGTTTTCTTTGGCTGCTACTTACAGGCTTATAGAATTTTTATTAGAGTGTTTTGTCATTGATGGTGTAGTTGAATTTTTCCATAGCTTTTCGGGTTTGGAATTTTACTAGGATTGAAGCCTTGCGAATGAGAGAAGGACTGAGGAACAATACTTGTACCTTCATATGAGAAATAATAATTTTTTAATTTGGCAGTTCAATGAATATCTAAGTTTTCTTTGGCTGCTACTTATAAACTTATAGAATTTTTATTAGTGTTTTGTCATTGACGATGTAGTTGAATTTTTCTATAGCTTTTAGAGTTTGGAATTTTACTAGGATTGAAGCTTTGCGAATGAGACGACGTGAGGAATAATACTTACATCTTCATATGAGAAATAATAAATTTTTAATTTGACAGTTCAATAGATATCTGAATTTTCTTCCACTGCTACTTATAGACTTATAGATTTCTTACTAATGTATTTCGTCATCGAGGATGTGATTGAATTTTTCTAAAGCTTTTAAGGTTTGGAATTTTGCTTAAAAATATTCCAGCGAGGTTGGAGAAATATATTTTATAATACTCGCGATTAGTATTCTATCGCTATTTCCTATCGTGAGTGATATTTTCACTGGGCACTTTGAGGTTAGAATCGATAATATTTTAAATAGAAATCTGATGTGAGAGTTATTAACCGTGTAACTGAGAAGTATGATGAATATTTAAGTCCTCTTTGGCGTACACTCACAGTTGGTAACAATGGCGCATCATAATCGTAGTTATAGAACAATCACAGTATGTGGATCACAGACTCCGGACTTAGACGAAGCTTTGATGGACCATTAATCGAATCAACGTCTACCTGACCTGGCTGATGGATAGATGAACCTTGGAAACCCTGATGGTGTAAATCACAAACAGTCAAAAGTCTCAGCCATTGAACACGACACGTTTCCTATATATAAGTTCCGGAAGACGACGCTCCTAGTGAAGATTCTCTTAATACAGGTAACAGAAAGGGAAATTTTGGAAAGACTAAAAACTTCCACGCTCTGAATCGAAAAACTTTCGTCGTCCAGAACCAAGAACTTTCACACTGTGCAGTATGGTTTCTTGCAATCTGAACCAAACAACTTTGCACTCTGTAGAACCTTTGAAAAGCTGCAACTTGCCTAAAAACTGACAATCTTTTTAATTCGCTGCTACCGGAATGTGTTATCTTTGATTAATAATTCGTATTTACTCCACGAAATTTAGAAGTTACAACAGATTCGAAGTATGTAAATCAATTACTAAGAATAATAAGGATATCCAGCGAGCTAAGAGTATCTTTGATCTTCATTTGCTACATAGGTCAGAAGTCATTGCACAAGTTTAGACTACGAAATCGAAAGTGATTGCACCAACGAACGGTACTTTACAAGGTAATTACTAGAGTTGGATCTAATAACAGATAATGTGAGTTACTTAACACTCGAATCGCACTTATCTCAGCTCGTCACCTTGTCGATTCTACAGGATTCTACAGTAATTGTTGAATGACGGTAACGGATCACTCGAGAGAAATTCTAGGAGGTGTCAAAGCATAATCGATTGGAAGTTATCAGGAATATTTCTGCAGATGTATAATTAAGTGAACTAGGTAATCCATTCCTAAATTTCTACGTTTTATTCGACATGGAAAGTTCACTATTGTTGGCAGAGAATTGAAAAAGTATATTCTGCTGGATTTTAACACGTGGCACCAAACATGCAGCGCGTAATCCCGTGCTGACCACACAGGGTCGCCATCTTGCACTACAATAGTAACGCAGGAATTTACCCAGTCTGCTTCACTTCAGGATACATGCATATAAAGGTTCGTGTATTAACAGAACACGAATGGAAATTCTGTGTACGAGTTACACTAGCCTGCTCACGATCACATGCCATCTGTTTTGGTCACGAATTCGACTGGGTTTCCGGCAAGCACGTACAGTTTGCCTGGCTGGGTCCAATTGTGCCTCGAAATATCCAATTAAAACGCTTCCGGACTGGTAGTATAGCGGAAGTATGAATAGAACCGCCGGTTCTACGATTTCGCTTCGTTCATTCTTCACGAAAGACTGATATGTAGTACCTATCACCCTGCTGTCTCGAGTAAATCGGTGACGGATATTGCAATATTGTAATAAGGTACGAATTAAAAGCCTAATCGCTGTCAATAACTTTGTTTTAAAATACTGCCAACACGAATATCAAGTAAAACAGGAAAAATAGTGAAAATTAAAGACCTATACCCTAATTTTAAGATTACCGTGAAGTATAACAAGATTTCCATTGTAATACATCGGTAATTAAAGTGTAAGAAGTTCCACTACGATATTGATTCATTTTCTGATATTTATGACAGCCCCGATACGATTTGCCATTTAACTCACTAGCACCAACACTTTCACGTACGAGTGTATTTTCAACCCTTATCTTCGAGCCCCTGTTTTCACTCCTTCGACGGTACATAAACGCGAACTTTTTCAACCTCCGCAAAAATTACCAACTAACGTTCTTCCCCTTTCAAAATTGCTGCATCGAATTCCCTGACCACGTATGCGCGATCGATATATTTCACGTTCGATTTAACCCAATATCGCGAACAATAATACGTTCCCTCTGTGCTCGGGGTAAACGTCCTCGCGGCAGAGGGGAAAAAATCGAATTTCTTTTCGCGATAGTGAGGGAAAGGGGTTGGAGAAAATAAAAATATTCCGCGGAATAAATCGAGCTCGCGTTTCAAAGGGGCAGTCCAGTTTCCAGGAAAAATTTACGGATCCACGGTTGGGTCGGCTCTGTGACCAAAGGGCCAAGGATTCACGGAGTAACAACGGTTAAAAATTTAATATCAACGTTACACAGTGGATCAGGTCACGGGATAAATTGATCTCGGTGAATTTTAATAGGAGCCTTACATAGAGAGAATATTCAGCTTTGTACGTGATCTCGCGCCGCCATTTTGCACGCCTCTTATTAAGACCGCGCTCTAGATCGATAAGCGATTAATGCCCGTGGCCTTTGCATTTTTGTATCACATATGGTAAACTACTCGTCACCCAAAATATGCTTTTGACACCGAAGATTGATGCAACGTCATAGATAAAGCCCTCTGTCTGTGAGATTGAACCCTTCTTTAATCGGTTTTCTATGACCTGGTCCATTAAAGGCTGCAATGTGTTCATCTTCCAGATGAAGAATCGTGAGAATTTTGTCAGTTACTGTAGCTTCTCTAGCCTCGTCACTGTCTTTCCTAGCATTTGTGAGGTATTATCCAAGAACAGGATGACAGCTACTAGACCTAACTCGGCTGAACGAGAATTTGGTAAACAGCATGGAGCTTTCCTGATTTTTGAATGATCAGACCTAGTTGTCAATGTACAGTACATACTTCTTCCCATCCTCAGAAAATTTATAAACAAATTTATGACAATCTTTTAAACTACTGAGAGAGTTAGACAGTGAATCCAAGTAAGTCTTATAATGTCTTATGTCCTACGATGCCCAATTACGTCATTAATGACATTAATCACGTGTGTCAACATCTCTGTAGCTATCAGTTACCCTTCTATCTCAACCAATATCCCATCAGATCACGACGAGTGATTTTGCATGACAATTTGATGTCAGGATTTTGGACGATTTTCACGATCGTCCCGTACGTGCTCGGGAATTCCCACCAATATAAGCGGTTGTTTGCCAGTGCGCAATAATTACGTTTCACGTATTTACATACCGAGTAAGTCTTATATCGGAATTTCCCAGCGCCGCGAGCGCTTTGTTCCACGTGAAATTGTATGGACCGGAAAATATTTGCTTGTCGAGTGTAATTACGCTTCATATGCCCGCGCCTGGCATTGAGACATTAGTGGGATTGAGCATTACAAAGAGGGAGAGAGAGAGAGAGGAAGGATACATACAGCGAAATATATTACTGTTTACAGTATTTCCCATAGGGAAGGGCGTAATATTTTGGCACAAGTGAATCCATTGACGATTACTGTACGTTTCCGAAGTGAACTTCAGTTTAGGATTGGTGAAAGACGTTTGATAAGCTGTCAGAATATTTTAAATTCAGATATTGTAGAGAATTATTGACTCAGAAATTTCTACGAAAAAATTTCAAAAATTGGAAACGTTCCTGAGACAAAGCATTACTATTTAACACTAGAACTACTGATCTTTAATAGGTACCTAACTATAACGTGTACAGATTATAGTAATTTCAGCGATACGATGAATATAAGTGAATATATCGATTACAGTTCTTTCTTAATACGAGTCGATACCAATTTTATTCTTAAAGCAGGTGTATGTGTTCGGTGATTGCGAAAAGGAAAATTCTAGGACCAGTCATTTTGACTGGGTTGGTAGTTCTAGTGTTAAACAATTTTCGTGTATTTTAATTGTAGGAATAGTAATCTCAAATAGACTAAATAAACCTTGGAAGACACCCTTTTTCATAAACGTTCTCAGTGGTGAAATAATTGTCTCTGAGACCGGTGGAGTTTCAGTTTTAACAATTTATATAATTTCAATCGTATATTCCAACTCGTGAATGTAACATCGGTAAATTATGATCCAAAAGAAAAATGATGAATTATTGGAATATTTATCCGTTTGTGAGCAGTACACTGTGGTGAATTCATCGAATATCAATACGTACAGAGTTTATTTCAATGTTTACTCATAAATATGAAAGGAAAGGAAGAAGTAACTATCTGCTATCAAACACAGTAAGTGTACAGAGGGATAACAGGGAATTTCGAAGCCGCGAATATTATGACATGTTTCGTAGAAATTGTTGATAAAGAATTTTTAATAAAAACGGTTGCTTCTCGGAAGTTCCGCGATAAAATTTTTCCACCACTCGAGCTCGAACGTTTCTGTATCAGTTCCACCTTATTTATAACCAAAGTATGAACGATGTTTAAAAACGTTCAGTGTGCCCATTCTCGCAGCATACTTCCTCTGTTTACCCCTCTGTTTACGTCATTTCTGAAATTAATAATAGCTACCCTATTTTGTAATCCGTATTTTCCCTAAAATAAGTTTCATCTACAAAATACATCATTTGCAGAAAGTTCAGCCCTTTGTAATACAATTTATTCATTAGCCAGGCACAGGAGGATATATAGTACTCGAAATTCATTAAAATCAGCGTCATATTTTACCCCTATCATTGCTTAATAAAATAAAAGCATCAGGAACGTTATACTTCTCTAGCTACCAAAATTCTAAGTACATAAAATCCCCACAAAATTCGTAATAAAAATAAAATAAAGGTTATTTCCAACCTCATTATCATATTAGTTCCGTATCAAAAATCTAAGACAGCCTGGCGCTGTTCCGAGTTTAGCTGTTTAGGGTGTATACCGAAAATCTGCAGATTAGCGAAAAGAAGTTGAGATTAGCCAATGTCTATGAAGATAGCCAAGTGTATAAGAGATCGATAGTGTTATCTTTATCCAGTCTGCCTAACATTTCTACCTTTAAAAATCGAAATTGTTTAATATGTATAAATAACCTGATTTTTAAACGGACCTTAAGATTGCTTAGGTTTTTGACGGACTCGACAGTGAATATTTGGAAAAATTTCAGATATTTTCTGCAGATGTGTCAACTGTTAAAGATGAGCTTGCTATGTGTGAGCTTTACGATACTTGGTCTGAGCAATAAATCCTCCTAACATAAGGAATTCTCTGAATAAGAGATAGAGGAGAATAGGACTCAAAGGTACTGAAAGATAGTCAGAAGGTCTTTAGCATTCACCGAGATTATCAAATTAACCCTTAACGTCTTATATTAACCCTGACACACGTAAATAATACCGACTAACTTCAACGAATAAATTTCTATCATAGGATCAGATCATAACACAAGAAATTAAAATGTCAAAGAATAACACGAGAAATGATAGAAGAAAAATCCCTATAAGTTACAGAGAACGTGATAAACTAACGTATTAAGGCTACAAATACCCCATAATACTCGCGAACGTCTGATGCAAAGAACAAGGGAGCAATCCTGCAAGCAGCTTTTAAAACTGCAATGGGAATGCTTCGAAAGCGACGATTACGCTTCTTCGTGGCAAATTTTCCGCACTTCGTGCAAACGTTTCCGATTATCAGCGCGCGCCTTATTCGCTGGTGTTTCGCGAGATGGCGGCCGAATGGTGGGCTGCATAAAGTAAATGACCGTGGCAAGGGTAGCCAAGATGGAGAACGTAATGCAATCTGCGTCGTTCGCTGAGCACGGTGCCTCAACCGTTAGCCACGGTCTCATTTAGATAAGACCGATATTTTGACGCGCAAAAACTCGCGCAGCTAATCTCGGATCTTCTTATCTTCGAAATTCACGCAAAGATTGTGGACGGCCGCTTTGTAGGATGCGCCAGGCCGCGGAAATTGCGCCACGACTTTCGCAATCTTCCCCTCAGGTAATCTCCGGAAGCATTATGCGGCCATTGACACTGCATATTTGATACCTCGTTATTGGGCCCTTGTACTCGGCCTGCTCTCACCTCGTCTTACTCCACGTAATACCATCGTCTAGTGTTCAATCGGGTAAATTCGTGCAAATGAATGGGGCCATTTTGTATTTTCTCCCGAGAGAAAATTGCGGACGTGATAGGGGCATGGAAAGAGATTGCAGAGGTTCGAAGCGTTTGCGAAAGTTTTAGCAACAAGAAGTTCGTAATTGAAAATTTTTACTGAGAATTTTGGGTAATGTTCTTTGGTCAGATTCGACGAAAAAGTTTGCACATTGCGAATTTCCTACTGGGGGAATGGGGGGCATTGACGAGGTACAAGTTGTGAAATAAAAGAATGCTTCGCGAATTTTTGTATACTTTTTATCTTCTGAGATATATAGATTAAAATTCAAATTAATTCAAAATTGACTGTACACGAGATATTTTTAATTTTATAAAATACTTATAAAATACCTGGTTATGTGATTAATAATAAAATGTGTGGTCATAATATAATATATCAAGATACCGTAAAATAGTAAAATATCTTGCAGGAATAAAATATTCTTTTACCTAATGATTGTAATAAATAAATGAAATTTACCGTTCCCTTTCTTCCTTCTTCTTTTATGCAAAGAAAAAGATCCTGGTTAATATCTACAGCGAACAGGATGCAATTTTTTACAAAAGTCAAACGTTTACTAACGTCGAGATTCTGAAAGATGGATGGCAGTATGCATTTAGGATGAAGGTCGACTAAGAGTGATTTATAAGAAATGAAAGAAGAGAAAGAAGGAGAAACAAGACGAACTTGGCCGTATGCATCATACCCGCCCATTTAAACTTTATTGCCAGCTGAATTGATGACGCAAAGAAAACAAAGAAAGTTAACATAAAAGTAATTTTTTATTTTACGTTATCCTCTTTCCATAAATTACTTGACAATCGCCCTAGCTATGAAGATGATTCATTATCCGAAATCAAAAACCTGTTTCCACGTATAAAATGACATGAAATTTGTAAAAATTTCTAATAAGACTACTCCAACCACTCTTCGTTCATCCTAATCGTATCTCCGAATGACCGAATGACTATCATTTACTACATAACGATCACATCTGTTAGCATAATCACGGAGTCGGTACACAAGTATTCTAAGCTCGTTAATTCCAAACACGAACGATATACTTAAAAAAAGTTCCCTCACTGGCGAGAATAAACTTTTATCACTTTTTCGAGCCATTATTTGCTGGAATGTCGGTGTTATTTCATTGTGGCTATTCCGTAGCGTGGTTGGTATTTGCATGCACGTGGAGAGAACGCGAAGAGCGAATAAGCGAGCAATGAATGCGCGAAGAAAGAAATCGGATCGAACGGTAACAGACGGCATTCATATACGATTCAGGTAACTTCTCATATATGGCGAAAGAAAGAAGAGGGTCATAATGGAAATCTTTCATAGGGAAGTTTCATCGATTGGAATATGCGCGGCATACACATACGTATAGCTTGCACGCATACGTGAACCGGTAACCATTGTGCAGTTTGCCGCCAATGGAAGCGAAAATGCTTCCGACGTAAATCCTCTCTAATGCGATTTCCTTAAGAAAGGGAGAAAACCTTGCGAAATATGCCCGAATGGTAATTCCCTTAATGTAAATGCGATTACACGCGGATCAAATTAGAAGAACCCAGTATACCAGATCGTTTCAGCTGTGATGGATTCGAATCGATTCGACTATTAAGGCTGATATTTGAACTGAAAGTAACGTGATCGATTGCTTGAGGTATTTGAATCTGAAGACGCTGCAAAAGTGAACCGTGGTTTCTGAATAAATTCATATTTTTAACTTCTTTTTACAGTTTTTCAGAACATTGGGTTGGTTAATAACTAGTATTACACTTTTTTAAATAGATAATGCTCTTTTGATTTTGAATACAAAGCCTATGTCTCAAATTTATTAAAGATGTTGTGTAATACTAATACTTATTCATTCTATACTTTATATATAAAACATCTAATATAATATCTAATATGTATAGGACAAATATCTAATACAATCTACTATAAAATAGTAGTCCTTTTATTGAATAATGCATTTATTATATTCTAAATCTAATAATACTATCTAATAATACTAAATGTAACCTATTAATTGTATGCTGCAAGTATTATTGAATATAATAAATGCAACATATAATTAATTGGTTACATTTAGTATTAATAGATAGTATTACTAGATTTAGAATATAATATATGCATTATTCGATAAAAAGACTACTGTTTTATATTAAAAATAACAGTATTACCTTTTGGCCAACTCAATACATGTTTTAATTTAATTGTTATTCAAGTTCTAACTGAAAGAATGGAATGAATAAGTATTTTTACCTATTGAAGTAAATTCTAAATAAGTGATACGTAGCATTATATTCTAATATTGATGGTACGTTGAAAGGAATATTTCTTTATCAACAGAACTAGTTGTTCAAAATATATAGTTGCTTTTGGTAAAATTAATATTAACCTTTCGCAAGACAGAAATGTAATTATATTTAACAATTCATTCTCATCGTACTACTTTAATTACTATTATCTGTGTATAATGTATTTAGTTACACATTGCACTTCTAGTATTAAAACAAATTGGATTACATTATAGAATAAAAACTGCACACTATGATAATCATTTCTTGTTGCAGCATGTGTCATAATAAACTTGAAAATTAAACTAGTTTTAGACAGAAAATGTTCCAAGCAAATAATACTAATAATTCTTCTTCATTTGAATATTCTTACCTATAACAAGATTTATGCTCAGAGAGATAATAAACTGTAAGAAACAGCATTGACTTCTAAATACTAACTAATTTAGTTAAACTAAAGGAATCTTAATTTTAAAATGAAAAGTGAACATGCAAAAAACTAATTCCTTAAAAATTATTTATTATGAATAACCTATTAATTGATGAATTTAATTATTTATATATAGCTTAAAAATAATTACAAACATATATACAATTAAATGATTTAATAAAAATGCAATTGGCATAAAATAAGTAAAAAATGATAACATTATAAACTCATATCCAAAACAGAGACCATTTTGTCCAATTTCAGGACAACACATTTAGAGCATTTATCAATTAAAAATTTTAAGAACAAAAATTTAGAAATTAGAAATTTAAAATATTAATAAATTTCCAATATTTTAATACATTAATACATTTACAATGCATTAATTTTTATTACGCAATATTAATTTTTATTGCGCAATATTAATTTTTATTACGCAATATTAATTTTTATTACGCAATTATTAATTTTTATGACGCAATAATTTTTTTCTGCGCATAGGTTTTCTGCGCATCATTTTTTACAACGCAAATCGCTGAAGTCAGCAACGAATGATAAACGATGTTACAAATATCAGGCAGACAACTTACCACGTCTATGATCTGCTGCAACGTGATGCCAAATCTCACTTGAAGAGGCTCGCTTTCGTTGGCAACGGGTCGCTCCAAAGTGTTGTAGGACGACAGCAGTTCGTTCAACAAACGTTTCTCGTGAGGTCCACACAGGCTCTCTGTAATAAATACAAGTTGTTTAAATCCGAGTGGAACGTTCCACAAACGTCAGCATACTTTGTCCATGGATACCATAAATTTTAATTTCGTCGCAGGTCGTTGCGAGAGGCGTGGCTCCGGTAGAGCAGAAAAATATTTACAAACCCGTAACCGCGAAACGTGTCAGAATGCGCGCCGGTAAATGAGATATTTGCCGGCAGAGTTCGCCACGCGTCTGTGCGAAGCCTCGACGTGTTTGTGAGGAAGCGTACCACGTGACGCGGCAAAACGGCAGCCACGTTTCGTAACCTCGCGTTGTTACACCGTCGGATATTTTTATTACGTACGTAACGTTTCAAATTTTCTTTCGTAATATACTTCATGTTCACGTGGTTGAATCGTTTTCTCTTTTTCCTTCGTGTTTATCTCGACACTATTCTAGTTTTCATTGTTCGGAGTGCGGAAAGATTTTACGAATACTAAAAATGCTTTAACGGTATCGCGTAGTGACAATACAGGAGGCTCTTTGTCGTTTATTGTGCGGAATTTTGCGGGATAAACAAGGTCATCTGCGAAAGGTTTAATAGGAATGGCACATCACAGCCTTGAAACTACTTTTGAATACGGGATAACGTAATTGTAAGTTTCATGTCGAATGTACATTTATATTTTTAATAATTTACGAATCAAGGAATATTTGCATTCTTTAGCTGTGTGTAAAGAAGACCGTAGTGCCGTTCGGAAGTTGCAGAAACGATAATGAAATTGAATTTTCATCCAGAAAAAATCTCATCGAGTACACGTAGTCCCAAGTAAGTGCAGAAATTTCCATTGAATAATCGACATGGATAAAAGCAATGTCTGAATTGCAGCGATTAATTTTATTCATAGGACGATTGTTTTTTACACGAAATATTCATAATTTGTGGTTAGGTGGTTAGGAGTTGAATACGAAATTTTAGATATTAAATAGGATTGAGATAAACCTTTCGAAGAAGGTTAATATTTAGATCGAAGGGAAATGGAAGGAAATAAACGTCGACAATTGTTAACCTATATTTACGTATATTAACCTTTACCCTAACCTAAAAAATTGTCGAACGATTTAATTTACAGGATAATTTTTACAAAATGGAAATGGAAATAGCAATGTTTTGCAAATTAACGACAATAGATTATTATATTTCACATTTTCAGCTTATCAATGACGATTTGTAATATTACGTGTTGTATTCGTTCGACGCGTTACACGACATTTGGACTCTTCTGCCATCGGCTGTATCGCATCATCAATCATCGCTAAATCCATTATGATCTTTACCACAAGCGTCTCAAGAATACGTATAGTTGTCGGAAGTACTGCATTTTTCAGCTTTATCCCCGCGACAGTTGCAATATTAATCGTACGCAGACTTGATAATAGCTGCCGTTGTTGCGTAAAATTCCGCTTTCAGCAAAAGTTTGTTCGGAAATTCCTTCCAGCCTGGCGAACATCGTAGATCGTGTTGCGAGTACGGATTCGATATATTACAGAGCAACGATTGCGAGTAAGCCACTGTAATCCCTTGGCAAACCTGCTAAGCTTTGTACACATTCGACCCAGGCTGAATTGAAACTAGGCGAATTTTTAATCATTCGAATCTGTGTTTAGAATTCGTATTCATAATTACAGACAATGTTCCCTTTATAAGACTGCTATTTTGGGTAGATTATAGAATAATAGAATTTTTGCTAAATCTGTGAATAGTTTGTTAGTGTATTATTTTTATAGATCTTTGATTATCAATTTGTTTGTAGAAATTCTCAATGAAGGCTGTAAATTGTTATTATATAGTTAACATTGATTTTTAATAAATGTGAAAGAATGATTTAGAAAACATAGTAATAGATACTTGCAAGTGAATCACATGTGATATTAGGTTATTTAAATATCAGGTCAAAATTATATTTTGCAAAATTTATTTTTAATGTGTTTTTTTACGCTATTAAAAATTCCTCTTTATGCAAATGTGAAGAGGTGGTCATAAGTTATTCAGCTATTATAACAGAGGGTCGCGACTCGTAAAAGGTTAGGAAATATTGGTCTAGAATTGAGCAAAGTTGTTTACGTTATTAAGAGTGGCATTTAATTTTTATTGCAGGTGTTTAAATATCATATCCACGCGACTCCTTTTGCTTATTTTAATGTTTCACAGGTATGCAAGAAATAATTTTAATATTTATAGTAATAATATATTTTTGAGTGTAATTATTAATTCATTAGCATAAGTCGCTCTAATTTTTAGAAACGGTATTTCGTTGTAGCTTTATTAGATTGATTTGGAATAAATTGTACAAGAAGTAAAAGTCTTTAATGAAGTTCTCTAGAGGCGAAGTTGTCTGATGCTCTTCTACTTAAGAATTAATACCACCTGAAATTTTCATGTGAAAAGTTCAAGTAGATCAGGTTATCGTGTAGAATACTTGCAGGAGATTAAGGTATTTTTTAGCATTTGAAAATCTTGAAATAATTTTTTAGGTAGATATCTCATTAAACTATGATATAGCTTTACCAAATATTTAATATTATTATCTGTATAAATGTATATCCTCATTTTATCTGGATCAGTTTAAACAACCACGCGAAATAGTTTAATATATTTCGTTTCGAGAATTGTTGTTTATAAAATAAAATGCAAGACGTAATTTATTGCCTTTATAAGCAAATTTAGCAGAAAATTCCTTATAATATATGATGTGACAATAAAGTTTGCAGACCGTTATTAGTGAAATATTCTCATATTCGTGAGGCTGCATATACGCGAAGGCTGATTGAAATAATTAGGTTTAAATATCAATATCAAACGCACATAAATTTCAGCATTTTGTATCAAACAGCGACATATTATGCAGGTTTCTGCGTAGTGGAATTTCGCTGGTACGGTACAATTGAAATTGGAACGCAGAGCAGTATTCTTTTGTATCGAATTTAACAAATCCTCAGCTCGGATGTATCAAAAAGCCATTCCTTTATCGAATGCAGAGATATATATGCAGCATAAATGCATCATTGATCCTAAAGAAATATGAAATAATTGAAAAGGTTTATGTTTCATGGAAACACCAACCCAAAATTATTCTCTAAATTATGGAATAATTTAGAAAGTTTACTCGTATTATGAACGAGTGAATTTTGATTCAAAAATTGTGAGAACTATGTGCAAAGTATTTTTTAAAATTCTAAAGTGGGTACTTTATAAATAATTTAATTACACGTCTTTTATTATTCGATGTTAATCTAAATTTGGATGTACTTCTTCGATTGTTAGTCTTCCAAAACATCTGCACCATTCAACGTATCTACTAAATTCAGCATGCATTCTTAGAATTTATCTAGAGACATACTTTGCTTGAAACAAATTCTCTCATGCCAAGCAGCCATTCGATCTTCATTCCACACATATTCAAACATTCATCATTCGCGAATATGGCGAAAGTTCATTTGCGCTCCATAATGGAAAGGTTAATCTACTTTCACATAATGAAACGAAGAATGTTCGTAATTGCAGAATATTAAAAAATCTCCGCTAAATTTCACGATCTTGCAGTTAAGGTTCATTAATTATTTGTAATCAGTATTTTTCGAATTTGTAGCTAGAAGTATACACATTACTGTAATTTCCACGCCACAATTATTATTTAACATCGCAGATTGGTATAGTAGAATCTTCTGTAGTATATCCCAATTATTTTTTAATATAAATTTGACGATCTTGCAGTTAAGGTTGATTAATTATTTTTAATCGGTATTTGTAGAATTTGTAGGTACAAATATACCTATTACTGTAATTTCCACGTTATAATTATTATTTAACATCGCAGATTGGTATAGTAGGATCTTCTATAGTATATCCTAATTATTTTTTGATATAAATTTGACGATCTTGCAGTTAAGGTTGATTAATTATTTTTAATCAGTATTCGTAGAATTTGTAGGTACAAATATACATATTACTGTAATTTCCACGTTATAATTATTATTTAATATCGCAGATTGGTATAGTAGGATCTTCTATAGTATATCCCAATTATTTTTGGATATAAATTTGACGACCTTGCAGTTAAGGTTGATTAATTATTTTTAATCAGTATTTGTAGAATTTGTAGGTACAAATATACATATTACTGTATTTTCCACGTTATAATTATTATTTAACATCGCAGATTGGTATAGTAGGATCTTCTATAGTATATCCTAATTATTTTTTGATATAAATTTGACGATCTTGCAGTTAAGGTTGATTAATTATTTTTAATCGGTATTTGTAGAATTTGTAGGTACAAATATACCTATTACTGTAATTTCCACGTTATAATTATTATTTAATATCGCAGATTGGTATAGTAGAATCTTCTGTAGTATATCCCAATTATTTTTTAATATAAATTTGACGATCTTGCAGTTAAGGTTGATTAATTATTTTTAATCGGTATTTGTAGAATTTGTAGGTACAAATATACCTATTACTGTAATTTCCACGTTATAATTATTATTTAATATCGCAGATTGGTATAGTAGGATTTTCTATAGTATATCCTAATTATTTTTTGATACAACGCGATACTTTTCCACGTGATCGTAATTCACGACGAAACTTTCGCCAGAAACGCTACCAAAGCTTGGTAAAATAATTAGGGAATAAATCAAGCGTATCCACAGCTAACCGAAACCTAACTGAAACCCAAAGCCATCACCCTGAACCGAAGCTATCGAAAAAGCCCCGAAGCCGCTCTAAAATCCCTCTTCCATAAAATCCGAAGCGCCCGAAGTCCAATATCTTCCGATTAAACGTATCGCGTGCATTACACATTCGCTTATCAAAACGGAGTATCTCGCTTGGAAAGTGGAGGAAAAGAGGCGAACAAAAAACGTGTAATTCTCACACAAAACGGCACGTCAATGGTTACGATCAAGCGAGCACGTCGAGGCACAACAGAGGGGCTCTGAATATGCTGGGCAAGACAAAAAGAAGACATCGGACAAAGAGCAGGGTGGAGGAAATGGCGGGTGGAGCGGCAGCGGAGGCAGAAAAGGGAAGCAAGGGTTGCTGGAACAAAAAGTGAGAGAGAGTATTGAATCCTCGGTGTTGTCGGACGCAGAAGGGGTTGGTTCACGAGCAAGTGTATTTGTCGTAACCCCACAATATTTCGGTCTGTCTTTAATGGGTGCACGTGCGCCGAATTCGGCCCCGGCTGCGGCCATTATTCTCCCCTAGACACAATCCTGTTGCATTTCGCATTCGGCCACGGCACCGTGCCCGGATTCCAACTTGGTTAAGGCGCGTGTGCGAGAACTCCGTGCCACTGGGACTCCGGCGACGAATGTGCGGTTGTTGCGAGTTCGTCGAGGGATCAAAGGATACCTTTGCCGGGTCGTAACGGGTCACGGAAGAAATAGATACACCGCGTCGATGCTATCTATGAGATCGTTTTCGAGTATATATCTTTCTATACTTCTCCCTTTCTTTATTGTGGCAATTTTGTCGGATCCGGTATTCTATGGTAAATGTTTATGGTGTAATTTTACTCCTATGGGTAGACTTTGGGTAGACTTGTAATCGCAGCGCAAGGAATTGATATATTGCAGACTATATCGAATATATATATGTTATATGGATATTGTTATAAAAAGTTACTGACATAGTGGGTTTAGGTAGAGACTGAACTTGCAAAAATTCGTTGAAAAATTTTTCCGGTCGTGTAATTTCTCATTGCAAGGTCTAAAATGAGAAATCATTGAATATTTTATACCTCAAGACTCTTGTTACGTGTGAATTTGAAGAAAAATAGAAATTTGCTACAAAATAGCTATTTTTCTGTTATTATGACTTGAGAAATAAATAAATCAAGACTTATCGACAGCGAATTTTCTATCTATCTGTTACGTTGGTCTCATCTATAGAGTATCCCATTTTCATTGGAGATTTTTAAAATTATATTTTAAATGGAACTTATACTGTTTCATGGTACTATACGTTTTCGATATTTAAATATGAAGTTACTTTAATGTCTTTGGTAATTTTAATATTAATATACTATGTTTTTACTCAGACTTGTAGCTCGTATTATTATATCTTCAGTTTGTATATTGTCTGTGGTTCAATATATCACACGACGTTTTATCTTTACTCCATCTTAGGGTCGTATATTATATTGTATTTTATATCTCGACATATTTTAAGTGCATAAACATTCGCTGTCCCCCGGTAGTTAATTCGCGTCGAAACAAATAACGGTCTTTATTTATTTGGCGGTTCCGAACGAAGAATTTATCGTCGCCGCATTACTTATTCGATTTATTTCATTTCCACGCCATAGATAAAGCACAGGGGGCACTATATTCTGCCGAAAAGTAAGGAAAACAGTAACACCGGAAGCGTTACATTCGCACGAATTCAATTCCTCCATCCTGTTTTACTTTTTCCTTCGGCCACATCTTTCTTGATTTTATTTCGCCCCATCTAGCTTTCACGCCGATATATCGATTTCTCTTGATTCCCTCCGTCGACCACATTGACATTCTGGTGTTCCCGTTCCTGTTCCCTCGGAGCTTTCGAACTTCCGTGCAGAATTCAACTGTCGAAACTTCCATCCTATCAATCGTTCAACGAATTTCCTTTTTTTTTATTATGATGCTTGTATACCGGGCACTGTTGCTTGATTTCTTCGTGTCATGTAAATTCGCAGTGCACTCGAAGCACGTTACTCTGTTTCGTCAAAAGTGACCCTCGATGGAATATTCTTCCGTGAGAAATTCATTTTTCACCGCGAATAGTTTAAAATAAATTGGATGAACTTTAAAAGCGAAATTTAAAAATTCTCGTGTTTCAATGTTTGCATAGAAATTTTTGTACAAGCATATAATCTTTTATAGTTCAATTTTGTAAGGCTCGTATATTTTTTACGACTCTTTTGGTAGTAATAGGAGACAAAATATGCGGAATATAGTTTTCTTATATAATAATATCATTTTTCATTCAGAATGTTGGACATTTAGATTTTTCTTTTTAAATATATGATCATTGTTGTTTGAAAGGCATATTATCTAACAAATATGAAATCATACATTCGATTAATCGTTAACAGTTAGAAACATATGTATACTGTTGTATTGTAGGAATTGTTGCATGTCATTGTTAATTATTAATTTATTTCCATATTTAACGCGTCAATGCGGTTGCTAGGGTACAATGATTGAAAAGCGAGAATAGAGTGAATTGTGGGTTCCAATTCTGACGACAGTCAAACAAATTTATACTGTAGTAGTTCTCGATATTTCATTTCAAATTGAAACTAATTCTTTTTCAAGAAGAAAATAATAAATTAATAAATAAAGTAAGTAGAGTAGTAAAATAAATAAAATACTACAAAATAATTAACTTTTATTGCAAGCAAAATATTTGCGTTTATATTATTATAAGGTAAGGGAAATATAGTTTCATAATTTGGTAAAAGAAAAATGTTTGATTACCCGAATACGAAAAACGAGGTGTAGTTACAATATACTTACAATAACTTTTCATTCATCCATTGTGCAGGAAGGATTGTTTTAAATGGAACGCGCTATGTATGAAAGTACCCACCGAACTGGAAAATGCTATTCTTTTTCGGTACTTCAAAACTTCGCGTACGAGAGACGACCATATATTTTATATAACTGACATTATACGTTTTCTTTGTTCCTTTGCTCTCGACGCGTAGCCAAAACCGTACCTTGTAAATCAATATGAAATTGTAACTTATAAATCATCGTGAAAATTTATCGTCTAATTCGAAAATCGTAAAACAGAGAATTCCGCTGATTTATTCCATTCAATATCTGGTCCATAATTTTTATTTGGCATTTAAAAAGTTTTAATCCGTGATATTCGGTTAATATATTAATTAAACTCGCGTATGTACCCTCAAAAATATAATTTTACAAATAAATAGGAAAATATGGGAATAATTTAGTACAAGTAACAGGATCTTCGAGAGAAATGCAATAATAAATTTATATGCATTCGAAAATTATTTCGGAATAATAACAGTAACACTAAGAATGTTCGTTATCCAAACCTAACCTCTTTCAGCCCAACACAGGTAGCCTATTATAATAAGAATAACTTTCCGAGTTTCGCGAAGCTTTAACTCTCCATATTCCACCATTCGAGTGTATTTCTACCAAATATTTCTTGCACATAACTCCATTATCGTTCGCAAATTTCCTTGATTTAAGAAATATTACACGGCACAACCTTTGCGTTGTAGCGGAATATCAGAACCTGTAATGTAATAAATTATTCGCTGTCGTAATTTCATATTTTGGGTAATATAACTCAAAGAAAGACGGAATGATATCGGAAATAATATAAATCATGCCGAATCGGACCAATCCTTTTGGCCAATAATCTCCGTTGAAGGTAGCATATTTTACTCGGAATATGATTCCGTGACCAAACAGCAAGAAAATTTATTCCACGCAACAGAGATCTGAAACCTGTTCCAGATTCGTGTCCTTTGCGTGTGAACCGAACAATTTCTCTGCTCGAGCTAAAAGCAAATTTAGGTAAACGTGCCCTTTTCATTATTTACGGCTACTTACGTCCATGGGGGATAATTAGGCCGATGCGGGCACGTTAAAGTGAATCTTCATCGTCGGAACGAAATCAATGTCATCGTTAATCAGATTAGGGAAATGTATTACGTGGTATTGATCCAGTGTTGAACTGTAGTTTATATAGTACCGACATATTGCATTGCGCTGATTAATCACCTTTGTAATACTGCGAACGGAACACGTGCTACGATCGCGATACCTGTCGCTGGTAAACATCAAGAACTAGTCGAATCTATATGATCCTATTTCACGATTTCGGCCAGAGACAAGATGGTGGCTCGAGCCGACGTAATTTATAATTCTGTAAGTACATACAGTTGCTTCTTTGATTTTTCTGTGGGATTTTATCTTTCTTCTGCGTTGTAATTTATTTTAAAAATAGAAAATTGGATAGGGTTAGGATAAGTAAATTCTCGCTTCAAATTTCAAAGTCCGAACTCAGTGTTTCGCTGATAATTATAATCTTCGAACTCCACTTGCGCTCGTTTCAAATCCAAAATCATTCGAAATTATTTTCCAAGGGAAAGGAGGGAAAATCAAAATTCAGAAAAATTGGTCAGGAATTGGAGAATAGGATAAATAAAATCTCCTTTCGAAGTCTGAACTCAGTGTTTCGCTAATAACTATAATCTTCGAACTCCACTTGCGCTCGTTTCAAATCCAAAATCATTCGAAATTATTTTCCATGGTACAGGAGGAAAAATGAGAACTCAGAAAAATTGGATAGGAATTGGAGAATAGGATAAATAAAATCTCCTTTCGAAGTCTGAACTCAGTGTTTCGCTAATAACTATAATCTTCAAACTTCACTTGGGCTCGTTTCGAATGAAAAATTATTCGAAAATATTTTTCATGTCAAAGGAGGGAAAATTAAAATTCAGGAACAGGGAATATGTCATAGTTACACAACGTTGCTAGACCGATACACGCGTTCGTATTTTGCCATGATGCATGCATCCTGAATGCCCACGATGGCTGTCCGGTCTTATTTTCCGTCAAGGTAAAAGTGTAACTATAAATAATGGTGATACGATCGATTGATTCTAGGTCACTCTAAACGATCCTTCTCCCTAGATTAGTTTGATTCGAGCCACCTCCCCCGAAAGTCCGGGTAGACCGACGAGGAGTAAGAAGTTTCGCAACAGCCATATTTCAGTTGGCAGGCTATTGGTAAAATTGATGAGTTGCGAATAACACAGGGTTGTTTTTCCAAAAGCTTCCTGATTTACGTGCTTTACCGGTTCGAACGATAACAAATGACACGCGGATTAGGTGACGATGCAACAGACGCCAGTGCTGTCATTGTTGACAAATGGAGTAGGATTGTCCTACGCAGGACATCGCGAATTGTTATTCCAGAGCTCCGAGATTCAGACAGAGAGATTCTTTATCCAACTTTTATAGTCTGCTGTCGTTTCTCGGATCACGAACAGATCGTGTTTCCAACGTTTTCTTTGGATTTCAGAACATTCTTGAGAAACCTTGGAAGCGTGAAATATGTTAATTCGATTGGAAATCGTTGTTTGTCAGAATGCGACGACAAATTTCACCGATGTGACGAATAAAGGTGTAGAATCTATTTACCGTGCTCGCGAAGTGTTTTACGAAATTACGTGGTTTATAAAATATTCGGTACTCGAAAGGTATTTTCGGTCCCAATAGCTTCCATTTAGAAGCGATATCTTAAAGTGGAGGGTTAAAGAGTTTCTTAGTAACAGAGACAAAGTTTTATTCATTCGAAGGTTCCACATGGTGCAATATTGGGTCACGTTCGTGTGGTAGATGCTTCACTAATCTAAGTTAAAAAGATTTACTTTCGGGGAAACTATCGATTCGAGTGCTTGCCACATTTCAGACCCCGGATAGAATTCTACCTGTCTCAATCAGCGGGAATCTTGAACGGAACGGCTGAGTTTGCCGAAAGCTTGCTTCCTTTCTATTTGAGGGCCCGGAAACCTCGGCAAATGGAACCGATTGAATCGTTTCGCTGTTCTAAAAATTTCAATTCAACGCCAGATGGGTTTAAAATAAATTAACACCTGCTCTCCAGGGACCTACGTAATTCTTATGACCTCGCATTTAAATGATCTCGCAAATAATTGGTAACTCGAAATTAATGTCAACACTTGGGAAAAATATATTTACATTTATTTTAATTAAAGGTAGAATCGCTAAATTTAATATCCAAGAACAAAATTGCACAATTGTCCAAATATTAAAGAAAATATACAACTTGTAGCCTATGATATTAACCCTCGGCAAGAACGTAAAATTAACCAAAAATGGAAAGGAAAAACTGAAGAGTGGAAAAAAATTCCAATCTCGAAGTATTCACCGTGATACCACCCCCGAGAAATCTTCGACGCCGCGTATCGGAGCACGAATAACCATTCGCGACCGTTCCGTCCGCGACCAGATTTACAAATACCCGTCGATCCGTGGATCCCGCTAACCAGACAGCAGATGAGCCTTTTAATAGTCGCGCCACAAAGGACGGCTGAGAAAGGATCGCGGCTTCATTCAGACGAATGTTGTCAGCGTCGATTTAGATTAATGAGAATGACTTTGCCAGGGGTTGAAAAAGTCGCTGGAAGGGTACACCGCGGGAACAAGAAACCCAGACAGAGAAAGGGGTGCGCGAAACGGGGCGCGGAAAGGAGCAAAGGGTGGCAAAGAGAGAGAGAGAGAGAGAGAGAGGGAGTGAGAGGAGACAGGGACGTCGCTTACGGACCGGTTAGGAGGCGCTACACACTTTGACGAAATATGTGTGTTAACGGGTGTCAGGGTGAATGGCTGGTTGGTCTCTTTTTCGCGGCTTCGACGTCAACGTTCTTCGTTGGCTGAGGCCGACCTGCCTCCGGGAACCACAACAGCATGAATGGTGCCTCTCGCTTCGCGAATGAAAGCACCATCGCACCCTTCCGAATATTCGCACGTGCGACGTTTATGTAGAAAGAGGTCCGTGACTGGTGGAGTGACTGAAAGGGGGATGGGTCCCGTGTGAAGGTAAACGGAGACCACCCCGGAACAATGCCAGAACTGGCGCAATTTATGCCTTCGATCGTTCGAAGAACGAAAATCTTTTAGGGTGCGTGGATATTTGGGTTCAGTGAGTTGCTTCGTTCTTAATGGTCGAGAACAATAGTGGGTTTCTTTCGGGGTGGTTATAGTTGTTTACAACTTTGTTTTAATTTTATGATTCCTCTTTAACGCGTTCATCTCTATGACGGTCACTGGTGGCCATCGTTGATCTTCAGGTTCAAACCTCGTTCATTAGCGATGATACACGTATTTTCTGAGAGTGACAGTGAACGATAGCGAAGAATTTATGCAAGTAGAATTAACGACTAGACTGTATTAATAATCGCAATCTAATTAGAATTACCTATAGAAAGAAAGAATTGCACTACTCGGGAGTACAAGAGGGATTTTCTCAAACATTTCATATTTAAAGATTCCGAAGCTTTTTAAATAAAAATATTCCAATGTTCAGATATATTTCCACTTCTTTAAAAATTCGTTTCATCTTCTACCATAATTTAAATATCATAATAACGTACATAGAAAATAAATATAAAACACGCAAAATAGGGAAGCAAAGAATTCTATATTACAATCCGGTTTAATATTTCAATTTCCATTAGAATCCTTAATAAATCTGGTGACCCACGTGTAAAAATATACCAGATTCCGTTTATGGCAGTTAAAAAAGGACAGTATGCCGAAGGCACGAGAAAAAGCAGAGAAAACGTATGCTGGGAATATCTTGTTTCACGTAGACCGACAAAGAAGTAGCTAATGTTGCTCTGGCAACCACCTCGTATCCTGACTGAAGATAGAAAAGCATGACACTGGCGTGGTCTCTTTCTACAGGCACTAGAACGTCAGCTCGCCCACGTAATTTTCACGCGTGGGCATTACATACGCGCCTGCACGCATGTACACGCTCGGGCGAGCGTAGAATGCAATGGATCACGTGCACCCGGTTATCGTGGACAAACGCCTCGTAAACTTACCAGTTCCTGTACTCCGTCGTTTATGTGCAGGACTAATAATACACGACACTTTAAAAAAATACGATAAAGCATCGCGCTATCCGTTTCTCGGTTAATTATAAACCCACGCGACTGGATAAATTGATAGTATCATAGTTAGACGAGAGAACGATGGGCTTTATGTGCAGCTAGCCAAGGGTGTTTCGATCAGAGGAATAAATATGTGCAAAAGCTGCTTGGTCTGGAGTCTTGGAATTGTAAAATAGAAAATTTCAAAATTATCGTGCCGATAAATGATAAATGTAGTAAAAGAATAAGTACTGAAATAAATGAATACTATCCTAGATACATGGGACCCATCCCTTCCCATACGTTTTGTCTTTTGTCTCCCATTTTCTGGAGACGTCTTTAACCTACGTGGCTCTAAACAGACAAGTCGGTTCTAACCATTCGTCCATTTAATTAACATCTATACAATTTTTCCACCGTTTTCACTGGCTACTGTTTCTTTGCATTGTAACCCCATAACAATAAATATGGAGTGAGAAGTATAGAAATAAGGAAGAATGCCTAGTTCAGGTCACAATTAGGATTGTGGGTTAATAAGAGTTAGTGAGAACCAGGCCTAAGAGAAAAGAATCCAGGGATAGGGAACTTTTTGAGTAACTAGAAGTAAATATACTCAAATTGTTAGTGTATATATCGTTTCATTAAATATATCTTCTATCTCATAGATAATCAGAGTAAAATTGAAAACGAAAATTAAATTAGCGTTAAAATAAATTCTTCAAATAAATCAACAGACTTTCCTGCTGCATTGGCAAGTTAATGGTATACAACCTCATATATTGATTTTGTTATTTATTAACTTATCTTGCGATAAACCGAAGTTCACGACTAATAATAACTTGTAATGATTAACCCTTAATCAGTTGACTCCATTCAGTAGCTTAGTATTATGGATTAAACGGTTCTGAGCTTCCTTGATATCGCGTATATGATTACAAATTAGTGGAATTCGTATCGTACAAATAATTTTTATTAATTTTATACGCTTATGGAAAATGATCAAAATTAACCAGCCCATCAACTGGGGTCCAAATAACAGGAAGCAAAGGAGAGACAATTAATTCATATGTCACATATCGAAAAATCAGATTCCATTACAGATACTGCTGACTCGACACCAACGATACATTTCGACGCGTATCTAAATTAATACGCACGTTGAGAACGGAACATCTTCATTATGGACGATGACTTTGGTAAACAGAAACGCTAATTGGTCCATCGAGTTGCATCAAGACAAACGCGTGTAGGTAGACACCTGTGCCCGATGAAATCGCATTCATAAGCTGACGATCCACGAGTCATGCGGTTTCACTAGCTTAACTCGAATATAGTATTCCTGTTACCTTGTCTATCGGGTTGGTATAGTCGGTATAAACTACAGGCTGTAGTAAATTGACTGTCGTGAGACCTAATTCTGAATCGTAGGGAAGTTCGCGTCAGGGTTTCACTATGAAACTGTCTTCGCCACGAAATTCGGTTTAAAGTTTTGCATCCGTGTTAGAGGCACGTTATTATCAGTTACGTTGTGGTGTAAATGCGCTATTGATAGCATTACGGAAAGGAGCAGGAATAACAGCATTCGCTATGCGCGAATCACTCCTTGCTTACGACTCCCAGGATTTTAACCTGTGCTTTGCTTTCGAAGATTTCTTCCCATAAAGTCGCTCTTTCCTTTTCTTATTTTATTCGAATATTCGTCGTCCATATTTTCAATAACGATAACATGGTTATTGTCTGATATACACCGTTCAAATTACGCCTGCAAAACAAGCGGTGACTGAAAGATTCTTGAATGCGACAGATTTTCGCATAACTCATCGCGCAATACTTTATCGTGTATTTTTCGCCCTCCCGCTAAAGCCTTTCAACCAGATCTTCAGAATGGAAGTTCAGAATATACCGTGAAACATAAATTTATTACACTGCCAAAATTTCAAGCCGCTACATCACTCTTCATCTCTTCCAGTATCTCCAAGTTTTTCGGAGAACCGTGAATTGCTTTGAATGAGTTGAATTTTGATGTATCTTCTGTGACGCAACAAGAAGGATCACCAAAAGATAATTCTCAATAATAATAATAATAATAATTTATTTTCGTAGCCCATACAAAGTAATACGTCTTTGTAAAGAGTTGTATATATTACAAACTGATTGTAAGTGCTTTCAAAATTAGAAATAGGATGATATTTTTGGAATACGAGATTATATCTGATAGTGTTGGTTAGTAAAATGTGTAATTAACTCGAGTTTGTTAACTCGAGTTGGCTAGGTAATCCATCATCTTACCCCTAACTTTGGTCTTCTCATCATCACTGTAAATCTTTGTTTCCCCTATTATTGCACCCATTTATGTTTGCAACGAGTTTCCACCGCGAATCTCGTTAATATTTCTATACCGTGACTCGTAACACGTACAATCTCTTCGTCTATCACGAGGTTAATAACAACCAGCGACAAGGCAAGGCTTAACGAGTGGTATCGGCCTGTCAGACTCAAATCTTTGAGAAACAACGTTTCATACAGACGAACCTAATAGTTGTTGAAAACAATCTGACCGCATCGGTTGCTTCCTCAGAAACAAAAGCTGGCAATAATTTGCTAAAGCTCCTGTGTCGTACTAGCTATTCGCTGAATAGATACCGCCATTGTTCGTCGCCACCACCAATGAATTGCCAGCGACCAAGCCTACCTACTCTGTCGCGTAGTTTACATTTCGCTCGGGGCGCGAAGCATCGCCTGAAAATTATTATTGCAGAAACGCAGCGGCTTTACAACGCGCAGAACGCGAAGTCCTATCGGGGAACGTGGGATAGCTCGGTATCAGGACATCTAAAGGATTACGACTGAACGCTGAGCATGCTTCAAGGTGCAGTCCCGGTGTTCGCTAACAAAGACAAACGTTACAGTTGCGAAATTTGCGGAATTTACCTGCACCAATATGATTACATTTTCCTATGGATTAGACGATTCTAATTTTCAGTAATGATTGAAAACAGTCGCGTAATTGTACGATACATTTTCATAGAGAGTCCAACTTCCTCTCGCGTGTCTATTTTATTTTAACTTTCTTTTTGGGGTCTTTTTCGTCAGATGTAGAGAAGTGTGAAGATTGTCTTGGGGAAAATCTTGAATTAATCAGTACGATTCAGTTTGACCGAGACAGATTTGGGAAATTCATGTCATGGCTGTTTGGTTATTCGAAAGTCCAAGTTTAGTATAGAGACGAGTATGTTTCGCTGTCTGAGTGGCAGATACATGGATGAAAGATACTTGGTATAGAACGTTAGGAGTGTGAAAGAGCTTGGGCCAAGTGCCTGAGTCCATCGTGTAAACGGAGGTTGCACGTCTACTTAAGACTTTAGGTGAATGCATCTGAACGTCTTTTAGAAATGGCTGCATAGAATGAAAGAGACAGGAGAAGGCAGTATTCGTGTCCAAGTATAAATGCTGGTAAAGGATGCTGATCGAGGTTAGTCAATTAAGAGTCAGAATTTGGGATCCAAGCCGAGTAAAGATTCGAGAGTTCAGTGTGAATTTTCCAAGAGAGGCGAGAAGAGATTTTGATCATGTTGTGTCGCGGTATGATCACGTTCGTTAGTTAACAACTCCAACAAACGACAAGCAACGAGGCAAGCAACAAGCATGAAAAATCTTGCTCGTAACCTGTTTTTTTTTAACCCGAACAGTCTCTAACTTGAATCGCGAGCACTTGCACGAGCTACATAATTAAACGCACTTGTGATTCCTGGAGAAACAGCGTGCTACTGTTCGAAAGCTCGTGAAACAAAATGCGAACAAAATTACATCGAGGACGTAGACGTTTCTAGCCACGATCCCGGCGCAACAACGTTCCCAGCGTCGTTGAATCCCAGCAAATTCCTCGTGTTCCGGCATTGTCAACGCCGCCGGCAACTAACAACGCGGTCGTACACCCAACGAGTCCCCTAGAACTAAAAAGTTGTCGAGTGCGGCTCGTTCAATTTACGATACTCTAAATACGCGTTTGTCTCGTACGAGAGATGTTAACGACGTGCACAGGTTGTTCCACGCGAGCCATGGCAACGTCAGAGGAGAAATGTAGTTTGTCCGCACGAAGGAACAGGTAACACGACCGGGGATAAGGTGAGCGGAAGCTGAGGGGTGAAGTGTGACCAGGCCAAAAATAGGAAGCGCAAGAGGGATGCGGAGGAGACTCATCATTGATCCAAGAGGAATATACACTGTCTACATCGTAACTTTGATCGCGCTGTAAACAGAATATCCCTGGAACTGCCTGTCCTCACTAGCACCCTGCCAACTTCTGTCTGTATCAGTGACAGTTGTAGCTTGGTATCATGCTACACTCATACGTGCAAGTAATCGAACGTTTATATGCACTGTTCTTAACGCTTGGCATAAATGCATGTTAAATTGAAGTATTTGAAACGATAGTTCATTGTTACAATTGCAACAGTTTTGAAAAGTTCAATGCATTCTCAAAATTGGAAAAAATTGGCAGGTTAATCGTTAAGAGAATTGTCCACCGAACTCACTAGCGCCACCATGGCCCGTATCTCCAAATAATATCGTAAACGTCGCGTATACCGTTGAATTATTTCCTAGTTTTGCCTGTTTAATCCGAAAATTTCTAGTTTACTGCATCTACCACATCGTTTCAAACATTTCGGTTTATCTTGTGCATTTCAGTCACCGAACGCAGTGGATGTAAGCGTTCGAATACTTTCGTGCACGAGTGTACATGCACCGCGTGCATGAGTGGCCAAGTGTTCCTCACTTCCGCCCACTCCTTGTAAATATTGACTCTCTTAGAATTCTATTTGCAGGTTGCAAGTTGATACGGGACAGGGGTTAGTGTGTGCCGCGTAGGTGTGTGCAGTGTGTGGATGTCACACGCTGGTCAAATCTGGTGTAAGTGATGAATACCAAATAGGTAAGACTGCTGGGGCTTTGACTGATGGCATTGGGGAATTCAGGAAACGCTTCCGTTTTATCTGCACGAATCGGTGCTGTCCACGAAAGCGAATGATTTACTGTTCTCGCATTCAGTGTGGACGCGATGAGATCGGTGATGGTAGTTAGCGAGATTAGGGGGTAATGTGTATTTTATTAACACAGTTATCTTAACACACTTTTCTCTCATTGCGAACTTAAGGAGAACATTTCTTCCTACGTAATGGAGACGCATTAATTCTTCCCTTGGCAGAATAGGAATCACGAGACGTAGCTAGGCACTCTGTACTGTAGCATTTTAACTGAAACACGAATCCACGATGATCCCTCTAGGCAAACAGACTAATCTGGACGGAATAGCCCGTAACACGTCTCATGTGACGTTAATCGAGATTCTTAAACTATGGTGTACTTGTAAGCGAAAGTACACCAGTAAAGTTTAATAAGCTCTGCAGTTTAACTCTGGAATTGCAATTTAGATATCGTACTTAAAAGAAATAAGCTGTTAATTGGTTGAAGATATTGCAAATTTTATAATTAAAAGACTCATATATTAAAAAATATCCTCGTTAAAAGAAACCACTATGGTGGTTGTAAATAATCGCTACTTTCAAGAATTTTTCTGGGACAATTTTACGCTTTTATTTATGATGTTTTTAATATTTTTGGAAAATTCATTTCTCCAACTACTACTCGTTAAAATTTCATTGAAATATAATGGTTATTGCAGCGATGGTAGGCATTCGCATGATGAACCTCCAAAAATTCGTTGACAAATTTTTACGCTCCAGCAACTTCTCATTGCAACTTCTAAAATGAGAATTCATTAAATATTTTATACTTTAAGACTCTTAGTGCATATAAGTTTAAAGAAACATAGAAATTTGTTACAAAATGGCTATTTTTCTCTTATTATGGCTTAAGAATTATATTATTCTTTACACTACCGATTCCATGAGTCTTCTAAATATTACACTGTTATTACTCGTAACGTAAAAATTGTAAAATTCTTCCTACGAGCCCTCAATTGAAATATTTAGTATCCGATTTATTTCACGAAGTAACATAATGAAATAATTATGTACTTAACTCCTAACCGATGTACTAGACGAAATTAACCAAATTGGCATCGACTGTAAATTAAAAAACCAGTCCAAAATAATTTATCGCATTAGGAATTTAACCATACATTATTCCGTGGATTGACTGGTCTCTCCGTAGGAACCATATGGTAACCATGTAAATCAATAATACGAATGTATTACCAGCTCCATTATCTATACGGACGCGCAATAATATAATATGTATTGGCGTTGCTGTATTGACTAGTGTTCATCGTCGATAACGAGCATCGTGATTCCCTGAATTTCGACGTACCGCCAGT
>NW_016910009.1:58196-100123 GCF_001483705.2 Eufriesea mexicana
GAATTTATCTCCTGTCCGTGAATACCTTCGCGAATTTCTTTCATCAGGCGCGACCTCTCGCACTTCTAATTTGCATAATAACGTGAATAAATCTTGATATGTACTTTGGAATATAATCCCTTTAACTCTGAACTTTGGAATACAATTTGTCAAGTAGTAAATAATTTTCTATCTTAAAATAAAATGGAATAAAATAAATTCCTTCCTTCTTGTAAAAATATTCCATAACAAGTGATCCGAGGAATATGAACATAAATAAAAATTTTCGAGATTCAGGAAGGGATGAGTCTAGATGAAGCGAAGGTTATTTCCTTGTTCGAAAATTCTGTATGTAAGGACACGATTAAGCACAGGATGTAGAATTTCAGAAAGGTGTAATTAACACGGGGAAGAATATAAGCACGTTATAATTAGTCAGGAGTTGGACTTAGACATTATTAGATAAATGAGGGTAGTGCAATTAACTCGCCCTCTCTAATGGCGTGTGACTCGAAACTTTACATGCTCGCAGACCCACGTTTCCCGTGTTTTATTTTTGTTTAATTATTACTGTACTTTTAGAGACTGCGTTTGTTCCGTTACACGTATCACGTCTGTCGCGGATGCGTATTTTTATTTCACCTGCAATTATAATTGAAGTATTTAACAACCTTCTGTACGACGAAAGCTAGCTTTTTATTACGTGTAAACATCAGAAATACGAAAATACGAGTAGTTAAACGCGATACGTGTATCGTGAAATCAGAACGCGTTACCGTCTACCAAATATTAATTCTTTCCGATGAAAGTAACGTCCGACATATTACGCGCCTTATCACTTAAACCTGCGACATCACGCGTGCCAAATATCCAGGGGTAAATCTATTATACGATGATGGTAATCTCGCTCTTAACGGTTGTTTGGCAAGTCAACACAGCCTATTCTGTACCGTCTTCTATACAAACAGCTCTGCCATAACTTCAAACATTCGGGCGATTTTCTGCTTACTAACAGATATCCATTTTCCCGATCTAAAATCCACGGACTTAAAATTTTTCATCTGCACCTGTAAAAATATATAAGATTAGGCGAGTTCGTAGCAGTGATAACTGGAGTCTAAAATCGAAGAGGCGATTCACTTGATCTACGATCAATGAACAAAGGAGGCCCGTCCTTAATAGGGTAGGTCGAGAAGCGTACGGGGACAGTGCTTAGACAGTTCTTCGAGAGGAGTTATTGAGAGATAGTTTATGGGAAAGACGAGAGCGTGCGTACCTCATGGCGAAGAAAACAATATCGAATCGGCCACCGAGAGTCAGACTTGTGACCTAGCCCTCACTTAGTAAACCCCTTACACACCTTAACCGAATATATCGATTAAAACTGCTAATTATATCGAGATGGAATGAAACGGGATAAAAGTAAATAAAAATAAAATAAAAATAAAATAAAAATAAAATAAAAATACTATAAAAATTCAATTATCACCACACTCATCGGAACTTAACCTAACCCCAATCTGTTTTCTGATATAAGGAGACCACGTTATCAAATCGTGTACGTCGACCCTGGTACCACGAACAAATTCGAGCTGGAAATCCGCTGGTCGGAAACTGATCTCGGAATTCGCGTGGCGGGGCTTCCCGGATTGTAAACACGTAAGCAACGTTTCGCGGGTACTCGCGGGCAGTAGTGAGAAAACTTGAGAAATTCGGCGAAACTAGCGCGACGAAGCGTAGTCCTGCGAGCGTATATACCGACCGCGTACCGGTAGTCGTGCGGTCGCGAAGCGGAACTACGCCACCGGAAGGCGTCCGACGTACGACGGAGTTCGGCTTTCGGCTTGGACTAATCAAAAGCCGTAATTGGGTTTCTGCCAGCGGACATCTCACACGCCGACTTCCATTTGTCCGCGCACGGATTTTCTGCGCGCCGTTCCCAGCGATTCCATAGGAAATTTCATTATTCTCACTCGATAGAGGTCTCGATTATTATTCCTACAGCGCGTCCACAGCCGTCATCACGATATCCTGTCCACTGCGATTTATTCCTTTTTCCTGGACGCTTGCTGGCCATCGCGATTGCGTTTCCCTGTATTCCGCCGCTGTTGGCCGACTTGTGCTCGCGATTTCAACTTTTCCGTGTTCGTTGTACTTTTAATCGCGGAATTTCTCTGTAGCTATAGCAGAATTTGTGTTCCCGTGTTCGTGGTATTTTTATTCCCAAAATTTTTCTGTCGATGTGGTTCAGCTTGGGCTCTCAATTTGAGTTTACGTTTGGCAAAGTTTCACACGGCCATTTTATTTCATAATTTTTTTATCTCGCGAGCTGCATAATTCTAATTAACGCTATTTTATTCTAGGTAATTTTGATATTTATCATATTGGACTTCGACAATTTTCATTGATCAACCCCATAGGCTGGTTTCATAATAAAATAAACTATTATTTTACATTAAACGTGCAATTTTATTTGTAATTTCTAGCTCGTCTTGTGTCCTGCAAAGTTAATAAAAATGAAAATTTAAATAACTGCTGAAAAAGGGCACATACCGGTATTTTAAAATTTATGGAAAAAATAATTGCTGAAAATCCTAATTCCATGGCTTTTTATTAACTAATAGTATACTCGAATAGAGCATTGGAATTGGCATTTTAAATTCTGCGCCTGTTTTCTGTCAATCATCTTAATTAGAAAAATTGTTTGTAATATTTTTCTTATATAATAATATACTTGGAAGTATTAATGTGTTATTTTTAAGAGTGTTGCTAATTCGGTTAGCTCGACAATAGTGTGATTTTCCATAGCACATTCGTTTCACAGGCAGTTTGCTCAGACACGTTCGATATTCAAATAAATCAGTTCCGTGGCGCTTCACAAAGGTATGGCAGCGCTGTCCCGCGATTGTTATTATAATTTGCAACCTGTACGTCATGCTTAGCGGCACGATACAATATAGCTACACAACCGGAAGAGAATCAGCAAGCGTGAGTTCAAGTTTCGGCTCGGACTAATCAAAAGCCTTAATTGGGTTTCTGTAAACAAAAGCTCAGTATTCGTCGGTCCATTTCGCGACGAACAGACTTTCCATGCCATACACACGACCCTCCGACGACGTTTCGCAATCTGTCTTGCCATCGATACGCGAACTTTTGCTGAAATTTCAATTCTGGACCTAACTCGGTGTCTGTACTATACGTTTCTCATAATTATTCGTAGAACTTTAAAAATCGATAGACATTGCTCAAATAATTTTATTCCAGATGTGTTTGGTATCTACTTTTGAGATTGGCACCTTTTGGCCATTTTGCGTGTGATTTAGAGTAGGCCATGAAGCGCAGAAACGTTAAACTGAACGACTACTTAAGGGTTTCAGCTCTTCTGCTGAAGAGCAATAGGTTGGTTATAACCTTCCTTAAAATTTAACGTTTTAACTCAGACGTTTCATAAGATATTCTATTACTCCAAGTTCGTGTCTATAAATGTAGGATTTGAATAGGATTTACTGATTTTTCTTAATCGTGATTTTCCACTAAAAGACATTTATTAGATAAATTTTGATGAAAAGGAATCAGACTTAATCATTCTTATTCTACACTTGGCAATTCTGAAAAATTTTTAAACCAATAACTTGACAGAAGTGAACTAAAATTTCTGTCATTCAGTTATAAATTATTCGAATTAAAGTTTCTTTGCTGAAGTAATACATAATTATATTACAATAGCTGGAAAAATACGAAAATTCTAAAATACGATTAATGGTATTTAATAATAATTTTCTAACAGAATAAGGTTTTCCCAGAATCTTAAATCTTGTGCCGGTGGATGAAAATTTGCAGTGATCTGAGGACGATGGTGTCTCTTGATATTAGAAGACTTGCGTAGAATAGAAATATGAATTTTCGAAGTCGACATACCGCCTGCATCTTAGGGCCATTATGGTTGGTATTACAAGTTGGTATTACAAGGTATGGTATTACAAGGACCAGCCGAGCAATCTCTACATGGTGTAATGCTAATGCCAATAGCATGTTAACTTTGAAAATTAATCTGTGGAAATTTGAAAAACGATTGGGCTTTCATTACAGGCTCCAAGACCTTTCGTCATTAGCAAAAGCATAGAACAAAAATCGTACGTTTCCCTTAAAAAATTTAATCCAATTTTTGCACATCTGCGCGAGGGCATTGTTTCGTCAATTTTCTAAATGCAAAATTGCTACTAAAAATATAAAATTGATATACAACTGTGAGGATCAAACATATCAATTAGCCACAGCCTGATTTTTAAAAACATTTATTGTAATTTCACAAGTGCCAAAATGTAATATATTATACTTCAATCTGGTTACTGTACTGCATTATAAAACAAATGTAGAACAAAATACTCTCAGTCCAGATATTTTATTAACTTTTCGCATAGGTATGCTCAAAAAATTAGAGTGATGACAGCAACACCGATTTTCTAAATTAAATATATAATTTCAAGGTATATTTTACGCTATTATGGGTTAATACTCGAACTACTCGACTCGATTAGCTCGTCGTTGAAATGAGAGAGGAAAAGGAAAATGAAATGCTTAATAAAAACACACATTGGTCGTTTCACGTAGTCCACATACGGTATATGTCATCCGGTAAACATGAACGACGAGGCGACCCCGTATGGCCGCGAATTAACCCTTTATGTCCTAGAGGTAGTTTAAAGTAGCACTTTCATTAAAATGCTGCCGTGGAGCGAATGTGCTTAGGACCCTGATGGTACATATAAGTACTACTTTCGCGTGGTTCTGCCCGAGATCTGTATTTCCGTCCGGGAAGCAGCCAGCCATTTCGAATATCTCGAAAACGGATCGCACGATCTCGATGTAACTTAGCAGCCATTTAAAATGAACCCTTCGCTACGTGTGTGGCCAGCCACGTTTCCCTCGGGCTATTTAATCGGCAGTAAAAGGTCGGTGAACGTACTTAGGTGTCGCATAATTGTAGCACTGATAATGATTAAACGAATAAATCAGCTAATCTGCTCAAAGTTTTGGCAGAGTCCTGGATCCTTTTTGGCAAAACGTCGCGTTAAGCCAGCTCTGCGAAGAGTCCTGTGCAGCTCAAATTTTCCTACGACTTCTGGCTCCTTTTGAATATTCCGTTGGAAGGGATGAAATTTCAAACTGTGAACGAAATTACCGAGAACGTTTGCAGTTGGCTAATGACAATTCCGAAAAAGAAATTCTGCAAAAACTTTGAAGAAACCGAGTGAGAACTCGAGATGAACATTTTGAAAGGAACTAATAATGAAAGAATATTAATTTTAATAGTTCCATCCCTTTTTTTATTTTTAATATTGGAGAATTGTAGATTGGTCTGTATTTACAGATTGCAAAGTTCTATTTGCAATAAGTCTACGATTGCAAAGATATTTACACCTGTCTGACATACACGAAAATGTAATTTGTAAGCAGATACGTAAGCAGTTAAATTATTACCTACCCTTGCAGAGAAAAATTAAGAAAGGAAATAATGGTTTCCATATTTTTAGGGAATTTTTAATTTATACAGTATTTTTATTTATTACAAATCCATACACACGAAGGCTTTTGAATTTAGAAGCAATTCTTAGCCTAGGTCTTTGCACATTCACCGATTAACATAATCCTGCATACATTTAAATATTGGTTTCCAAATTTTTAGGGAATTTTTAATTTATGCAGTATTTTTATTTATTACCAATCCATACACACGAAGGCTTTTGAATTTAGAAGCAACTCTTAGCCTAGGTCTTTGCACATTCACCGATTAACATAATCCTGCATACATTTAAATATTGGTTTCCAAATTTTTAGGGAATTTTTAATTTATACAGTATTTTTATTTATTACCAATTTGTAATCACGAAGGCTTTTGAATTTAGAAGCAACTCTTAGCCTAGGTCTTTGCGCATTCATCGACTAACATATTTAAATATTTAAATATTGGTAATTTTATTTTAATTTCATCTTTATAACATATTTAAATATTGGTAATTAGCCAGTGACGAGGTACCATACAATTACCATGTACAATATAAATTATACCGCACAATCCCTTTGGCTATATCTCAAAATATAAAGAATATCCAAAATTTCTCGAATTAGAATCTTCTCTGTCAACTTTTACCATTCTCATCGATGGTTTCCCTAATTTCTGTCACATTCCACTTACGTATTTTTCCATCACTCGGACGGACCTAAAAAAGAAGGTGAGAGCACTGGGAAAAAATTTGTAGTGCATCGGGAAAGTTTAGAGATGCAGGGAATTCGTTTGCGCGACCCTGAATGCATTGCCGATGACGCGGTGCCATTGTTCGAGTTCTGTGACGAGCGGAAAATCGAAAGTGGCGCGGGTCGAACTTAAATTAGATTTTCTTTGCGGGGACCCCGCTGACAGAACGAAAAGACAGGATAGGTGGGCTGAAAGGGAACCGGGAAAGGAGAGCCGAGAGTTGTCGCGAATATCGCAATGAAATTGAATATTCATCGGTTTGAAAAGAAATCAAAGCGGGCTTGAAAGAACCTCCGGATTGTTCCGCACTTTCTTTATACCGGTTCACGTCGCAAATTTTAAATCGCGCTCGTAACAGACTTTCCATGCACTTGAAACTTTTCCGCGAATTTATGCGTCCCTTTTCTTGCCTAATTTGAATACCCACTTCGCGTGGTTTTGTTACGAAATTTTCTGAAACCACGATGACACTCGTGGAAGATTCGTTTGGCAAGCATTGTAGGGAGTATTCGTAGCTATTGTACAATTTTTTCCCCAAATTTTTTCTCAATTTTTGACAGTCTTTGAATGCCGGAAGTGTTACTTAGCGTCGTGCTTATTGGCCTTTATGGTTAGCGAGAAGCATCCTGATGTGATTTTTTAAAATTTGTGCTTTAATTTATTTATAGAGCTTTTTAATTTAGTTTAATTACGATTTTTAAGCCGAAAAATACTGAATCGGATGAAGTGACTGCGTTTCAGACATTTTACTGCTGTAATTACTGTATACATGCAACAGCTTGGTGAAATTAAAGCTTTTCTATAATTGCTGCGATATTGTCGTAGTAAATAATTAATTCTAATTAACGATGAAAGAATATAGAAATAGAGAGTATATGTTCGTGATATTAAATTTCCTGCCTTTTACTCGCAATTTAAGCTGAAGAAGTATTTTTTGTTATATTTGCTCATAAACCGTAAAATGTTCGCTTAGACGTGGCGATGTTATATATTTCTTAGGCGCTATTTCCACGAGATCTCTTAAATTTTCACCGCTTCGCTATATCTTTAGGAAGTATTTACAAGTCACAGTGAGCGAGTCTCTGAAGTGTCTGCAGCAGTTGCATAAGCGTCATCTTTATTTCAGTGCACGCTACTTTTACTAGAATTAAATTCAATGAAAATTGTGATCTTGTATTTTGCATTGTATTAAATTAATCCACAGTTCTTGAGCTTTTGCGTTCTAAACCGTTTTGTATGCGAAAAATCGTTTCGCGCTTTAGTACAGGTCGGTAGAGTTAATTGAAATTTTTGATCACCTCGGAGGTAGGAATTATGTAATACAACAATTAAGAGAGAAAATAAGAACAGTATTCCATGAAATACGGAAGAATTTTTGCAGAAAATTTCCTTTCGTATAATAATTTACGTTATTGTTTCACAATTAGTAGAAAATTAGGTAATTTGTTGAATCAAGAGCTTTAGAAATTTTTTATCTAATATTAGATCGAATAATTCGAAACCAATAATTGGGTCGTGTTAGTTTTATATTTTAAATAGAAGTAGTCTTTAAATTGATTGTCTTGTAAGTAGAGTAGTACGACTATAGACGTTCGTTCAGTAGTAATAGTCAGTAATTTGTCAGACGTATACGAAACGTCAGATTACCCTGGTTTCCAAAATGTTTATTTTAGTGTCACATCATTTTATTTACACGTTACTATTATTTATGCTATATATTTACCAGTCTCGTGTGTTATATATAAAAATATAGATTGTTTCCAGTTAAATAATAAGTCCAATACTCGATCTGCACTTTGAAATTCCATATCCTATATTCGTCAGGATATTACAATTTCTGCATTAATAATTAAGAATAAATTAATTCCGTGTAATATTGACAGTCAATTATCATTTTGATTATGTACATGGAACAAATTACGAAATAAAAATTCCAAATAATTTTCTTCTATCATAAAATTACATTATACATTTAAATCAATTTTCTCATTTACACAGTCTATTATATCTCATTTGTGTTATCTCGCTAGTTAATTTAATCATTTTTAACAAGTCGGATTTAAAAGATAAAATTGAATTGGATTCAGGTACAACAATTAAATCCATATAAAGCACGACGTGTTTCCATTTTTCCAAAATCCATTCATCATCACTCAGCTCTCTCTCTCTCTCTCTTTGATAATATTTAAATCACTAAAGTATCACAACAATAGAAGAAATCATTTATCTGTATTTATGCAAAAGGAATTGCATCGTAATGCAGAAACTTAATCCCTTTAAAATGCAACTTTACGTACACTTATTTTCGCAAAAAGTTTAAATGAAGCGATGAAATTCGCGAAACACTCGAGTTTTTCATTAGGAAGCCAAGCCAGGTCTCTGAGTTTCTTGATTCCGCGCCAATTATTCGTTACATCTTGAAGGATTAAAGGCAACATCAAGGACGAGTTACAAACGACTCGTATCATCCACTTTAAGCTTATTGCCTCGTAGCGTTTCATAAATATTAACAGGACTATATTGCATTTAGGGTCTTCTGCAATTTATATCACCGAAACAGCGAGGCCACGTCTCATCAGACGAGCAGACGCACGATCGGATATTCCATCTCGTCGAAAGTGTAAACCGTACTTGACACGAAGCATTGTCAATAATTGCATCTCGCTTATTTTCTATGAATAACTTCAATTCCGCCTCAATTAACGAAGTCGAACGTATTACGTTGACTTGTTCTACTAACTTGACAGTGATTGAAGTATTGGAATAAATCGAGTAGTGTCGTCTTCCGTATTCAACTTTGCACTTCTGAATAATTTCGGAATTAAATCGTACCTTCCTGAATTTATACTATTTATTTATTTATTCCGCCTATTAATGATATAATATTATATTAATCAGTAATATCAATTATACGCGAAATTTGCCATTAGTAATTAGAATGATCGCAAGTAGCATTAACGTAGAAATGACCGGTATTAATAAATCAGACGGAAGTTTCATTTTAGTGGCTGTGATTACTTGTACATAATTAATCAACAAAAATGATTAATTAAATAATTAAATAACGTTAACGTCAATTTTTGAAAGAAATAATTTACGATGGCTAACGATAATTCTATTATCTCTATAACTAAATTTTGCTATTAAAAATAAATTATGTTAACGTTCTTTTTTAGGCTACTTCTAAAAGCACTCAAATTTGCTATCAAAATTATTCGAGTTCGTCTTTTACGGGGTAGACACGAAGCATAAATTAATCCGCAAGAAATAAATGCTTTGACACAATTCTTGAGCAGTATCGGCAAAAAGAATTGTGAAAAGTTCACGACGAGGGAACGAGGATTGTAGGTACACGTAAGAGTCATAAAATGTCGCTAAAAGACGGCAGTCACGCGCAAAACTCGATCAAAAATTGCACGTAAAACAGCGCAGCGAGCGAGATTTTTTTTTAACGCGTTTCGAAAAGTTCCAGGACACGAAACTGCTTGTAACGGGAAGTTTCGAATTCGTTGCAGCGCCGTTGAAAAATTAATTTCGAAAATTTCCTTCCGCAGGAAGGGTATTTCAGGGCCGGCACTCTTGTAACGCATTCCTTTCGCACGGCACTCCTGTAAATCTTGTAATCAACTCTGTAAATACTTAACTGCGCCCATGCTTCCAAAGTGTACAAACTTTTGCTCTCTATCAGAAAGTATATCACGAAGTAATGAAATTCAATGCCCTTAGCACTCTGATCTCGTTCGCTCTCCTTATGTCTGAATTTTATCGCAATTCCGCCGAGTCCCGGTAATTTCAGGTATTTCTCGTTATCTCCTCTGCTACTCTTTATGCACCCGCGGATAAGCTATGCAACCAAATGAAAAAGTTAATTAGTCCTCTGCACGTCAATGGACATATGAAACGAGCAGTGAATAGCAGCGTCTTAAGTTTCGCTTTTGTTTCTCTCGTGGAAAGCTCGGAGGAGGTTAAAATTTCGAACCAACTGTTTCAATCCATGCTACAGTTAGGTCTGAAATACTAACCTCTCCTGCAGAATATTTCATATATTTTTATATTTAATTCATTTAATATTTTAATATTTAAAATGGAAAATTCAGTATCGAATTTACAAAGTACTTATATTGTCTAATAAGAAGGGAAAAAATGTCAAAGTCCAAGAATCATACGAATCATAATCAAAATCGTAAAGCTCATCGTAATACTATCAAAAAGCCAAAACGTTACAGGCACGAGTCCATGCTTGGGATGGATTTGAAATTCTTGAGAAACTAACGCTTTGTAAGGAAACATAATTAAAAACCTAAAGAGCAATTAAAGAGCGCTGAGAAACGTAAAGCTCTTCGGGAAGCAAAAAAATAATTTTCTCCTACATAAATGATTTAACCCTTTTGCTACTAGGGATGACTATAGTCACTGGTTACAAAAATTGAGTAACAAATTGAGACGAGTGCTATCGTTCCTCTTAGCTCTCTTCGCAAAGGATTGCAAGCTCTATTGCGGTGGTCAGTTTTTTCTTTTCTTTCTTTCTTCAAAAGTTTTTCGTCAAAAGACCGAATGCTAAAAATTCCACGATTCTAATGTTATTACCCTCTTTGACATCTCGTGATGATGCTTGCCGTAGCGAGAGGGTTAATACGAAAAGTTTGAAGTTGGTCATCGTACTTAATATTGTAGCTTTTTAAACTATAATAATACTGATCGAATGGTAACGACGTAGATTAAAGTTCTTTTTGTGGTAATATTTATTATTACGTTATAGCAAAGTATTTGGGAGATTAAAAAATATTTCAGAAAATTATCCTTCTCCTGTATCTCGTTAAAATTAATAAATTAAAAGCGCGGGAATTTTAATCTTCCACTGGTGGATGAGGGAACTGCGAAAGCGATAATTATCTAAAATTGTTATACACGTATCATTAAACGTATCAGCGAGTCATTAAGTCGTTTACAGTAACGCAAATGCAACAGGAATCTTGCAATGCTCGCCTGGTAACAACGTACGTCGATAAATTTTAAATCCATCGATTACCCGTTTCCAATCACGAAGCGAGCTCTTTATAATATCCCGCGATCCATCGTAAATTTCTGTCAAATGAAAACCTATGGTATTTTATATTAAAAGCGTTTTCTCTCTCAGTCGCGTGATAAACAAAATTGCAACAAACTGTTTCTACAATTCCCTAAATCGAAGGCTCAAAGACAGCTACAACGACGGATATAAAACGCTTCTCGTGTCCTCCACGAAACAGTGAGCATCGGCTTTCAGGCAAGAACAAATATCTTGCCTTTTTTCTCGAAAATAGAAGCCACTCCGGCATTACGATCCTATCAAGAAGAACGAATCGATAACATCGATAACGCGATATAGCGGAAATTTCAGGGAATTTTCGTAAAGTCGCGTATCCGACGACGGGAACGTCTCTCACAAATGTGAAATCCTTGTTCTACAGCTGGGAAATTTGCAACGAACCGTCGAAAATCCTTTTTCCATGGCGGCGCCGCCATACCGGAAGTGGAGGCTGCCGCGCGCAACGAGAGGACGTATCCTAACAACTTTTTATTACTTCGCGTGACACACTTTCCTTCGCGGGCGATGCTGGCTAAGGAAAGGTGGAAAAAAAAATTAATTAGCCTACCTTACGTTAACGAAGCCGCGACGCAAGTAGAACGTAGGTGGATTAACGTCCCCTCCTCGTTTCTCTCGCGACAAAATGTGAAAACTTCCGTCGTCGTGTCTCGACTTCCAGTAAGGACTAAGCCGTTGAAGAAACGCGGAGCGTGGACGAGCAACCGTGTTGTTGAAAACGATACGTTATAAATAGTGGAGCATGGCGGGAGTAAAGCCTCAGCCATGGCACAAAGCAGTCCACTTGTATGTTCTTCTACCTCGGTTTTTCCCTTTACTTTAACTCCTTTTTCCCTCGTTCCAGCCTCGCGAGGATCTTCGCGATAAAAGGTTTCATCTCCGTCTGCCATTTTAATTATTCGACGTGGGTGCTGCGAAAGCTGCATCGATTTTTCATTTCGCGAATCCAGTACCTGTGTCAGTCATCGTTTATGCAATTGGTAATTGGTAATTGCTCGATATTTATCGTTTTTTAATGACTTGTCATGGTACCAGAGAATTTGTTTTCGTGGTGATAAAGAATATTTCAAATTCCGCGAATTATTATTTTCTTTCTTAACCTTGTCAATAGGTGAATCACTAAATAATCAATTACATGGAATTATTAATTAATGGACAAGGTAAAGAAATAAAATAGTAAGATGTATTAAAATAGGGAATAAAGTAAAAAGAAAAATACGTAGATACTGATTTCCTTGAATTCCTCCATCGTGTTTCAAGCAGTATTTATTTATTTCTCATCCACGGCAGCCCATCGCCAGTAAAACTCTCAGAGCTTCTCAAACTCCATCCGAACCCTACCACAGCCCGAACAAAATCTCAAAGCCGCGAAACTCGGGAATGGAACAACTGCGTGTAGCAGCAGGGGCATCGAAGGCATCTCAAAATTAAGCGGAAACGAGCAATTTTAATTCAGTCGATTGTAACTCGAGCGATCGCTACTTGTTGAGCATCCTTCCCCGCCCAACAGGCCGGCCGCTCAAAACGTAACAAACTCCCTGGAGTGATTCGTTCGATGCGATTCCGCTATCAGTTTACAACTCCGCCGTGATCAAAGGGCAACAGAGCCAACAAACATCTCTCCAGCAAGCGTACATATTTTTCCGCGCACGCATTCGACTCGTACACCTCGTGCAACCCCGACCGAAAGCTTTTGATAGGAATTGCGTCTGACACCTCGGGGTTCCGAAGACCGCAGCGAGAAGAGCGAGAAGATTGGGGAAAATTTCACGAGCTGAACGCACGTTTGCACCAGAGTCGGATTACAGGTGTCTGGAAGCACGTGTGGATGGCGGGGAAGCATCGGATCCGCGTCAGGAACACGGCCCGGTCTCTTGACAGGCTAGGTCAGACCGATTTACGGGCAACGTGCCAGCACGAGAGGATCATAAACCCTTGTATTCCGATACACTGCGAGGTCCCCGATCAAGCAGTTCCATATCCACGCTTCGGAGATCAATTCTGTCGTTACAGACCCCAACGATTCCCGCAGGAGGAGCCGTGTGACCGCGATTTGCATGCGTCACGACCGGCATCGCGCCTTCTCGCTACCGACACCCTGGGTCGTGACGACGAGAGCTGGCTTTCAGCACGTGGGAGCTTCATGGTGGTGCTGCACTCTTGGCGAGAGAGGAAAATCGAGAAATAGAGTACTTCCGTGCAGATGTAAAATGAGTATCGCGTGTGGCACATGTGGCGTGTGCTTGCGCAAGTAGTCCAAGGGATTCTCGGACCAAAAAATTCTCACCTTAATGGAAGTTTATGCGTGATTCAGATATAATACCGACGAATAAAAAATGTCCAATTTTTTCTCCTCAAAACTTTTCCTGCTAGTATACTAATTAAACACGTCGAGAGTAGCGAAAATGTCTGAGAAATTTTAGATCATTTCGCACCTCGACTGCAGAGAAGAGAATTATAATTTGCGAATATATGTGTCTATATATACCTTCTGAGGTATATGAATTAAAATTGCAAATAGGTTTCATAGAAAATATTTTTAAATCCTATTGTCAATTGTATATATCTCGGAAGATGAAGAATTCGAAAATTTTTTAACTTCTGTAGCGACGTTAGCAACGTTCTCACCCTCGTCAGTAGCATAGGAACCTTATAGTAGTAGACCAGCACCATAAGAACACCACACGATCAATAGGTATTAGTGGTGGATGAAATATCAATAAGAATAAGAACAATTCTTTATTTAATTAGGAGAAAATGATCAAACACAAATATTAAGTATAAATCTAATTAATTTCTCGCAATCACATACTCACACCTATTTTCACTATAACAACTCAATTACGACTGACCTATGTCCAACTTCTTTAATTTGTTCTTTCTACTTTCATACATTACATGAACATACACAATTTACACACACCTCAATCATTACACGCATACTTGTCCCACTCATCATTCAAAATCTTTGTTAACCCTTTGCACTCGAGAGGTGAGCTTCAGTCACCATTTCATAAAATTTGGAAGATCGATATTAATTAATATAATTTAACAATTATATTATTATATAATAATTCTTCATTTACTGCTCAAAAAAGTATCGTCAGTTTTTCAGTAGAAAATCTTTGAATTTCTACTCTTCTCTAGCCAAAAATTCGTCGAGTGCAAAGGATTGACCATGATCACAGTAGGAACCACCGAAACAACGGAAGACCTCATCATCATCGTATAAACCCCATGGAGGAGGGTTCCTTACACTTCTTTCAATAAGTGTGTTTATAATACGTAGGAACTCTTGTGCGAAATTTAATTGCACTCAAGATAACCATCTCTTGGTCCATTTAACCTAATTCGAATTAATTTAAACAAAAACCATAATAATTCCGAAGAAAATAGACAGTGACACATTGTCTGGTGCAGCCATTGCAGGATATTCGAGTATTTGCCTTGGCATCGTGTTTCACCAGTGTAAACACGTCAAATTCGGCTTTTCGTCTGTTTACTCCATGAATCCAACGCGCAATCCTGTATTTCGGAACGAATCGATATTTTTCAGCGGTTAAGTACAAACATTGGAAAATAACAATAAATAACCGCATTTTATTCCCTGCGTCAGTTTGTTCCGGTTTTAAGTTGAAAGGGGTAATTGAAAGGTGGTAACAATGGAAGGCGAATAAATGGTGGTATCGGGAATCATCGAAGTGTACGATAACGAGGTGAATCCTCGTTCCATGTGGATCGAGGGTGGATCGCATGGACGGCGATGGATGACGGCCCCGCTTGGATAGTGTGCCGCGAAAAATGTGGAAAACCGATATTTTTTCGCTGCGATTTTATGCGCAGAAGTTAAGCACGAGTAATTGCTGTTCGTCCCGACTACTTAATGCTCTTTATTACCGACTGACTTACCGCATTCGATTGAAAATTCTTTTTAAATTGGGCTAATGTTTATTGATCGATATTAATTTGGATAACGGGAGATCGTTTGTCTTGGAACGAGCCATTACGAAAGCTCTTCTGGTTAGGTATTTTTCAGTGAAATTGCGACCCTGTAATCTCGGATAGGACATTCATTTGAATATTCTCGCTGGTACAAACGTTCCTTTGGAAGGATGTAATCTTTCTTCAAAAATCCTATTTCTTTGTATATTTATTTATTTATACGGGGTTAACCCGTTAGAAAAATTACAAGAAAATTATTACAGTGCGGTATAAGATTAATGGTAACGATGAAATATAAAAATAAGAATAAAAATATACAAATATATAAACAGACGAGATGTGTGTTTTATATAGGATATTATTTCGAATATTATCCTCCAGTACAAAATTTATAATCATATTGTAGTATCGCAAGATTTCCACTTCGTGTATAGGTGATTTTAGTTTGGAAGCTCGCCGAGGGTTCGAGGGCCAGGTCGGTCGTTGTCATGACCATATTTGGTCATGATGGGGAAGGCTTTTGGGGAAGATATAAAAGAAGGCAAAAGTGGTTAGTGGACAGTTCTTGTGTAGAGTTTTTAGGAAGAATTCTTGGGAAGAGTGGTCGGAACAGAGTTGTATTTTAGTTGTAATTGTGTTAAGTCGAGTTGTAGTTGTAGTTGATATATCTATGTTCGTAGGCTTAATCGTCACCACATATTGTATTATTATTTTATTACTAATAAATAGTTAGTATTATTTAACCACTCTACAATCTACAATATGTTTGTCATAGAATATTTTTTAAATATTTTCTTTCGCTTTTTCATTATTCCGAGTTCTTAGTTCGCAAATGCTCGTTTGAAAATTGAAAAGGAACATAGAAAGGAAAATCAAATAACCACTGTTTCAGTTATGTCGTCGCGTTATTTCGTTACATTTTCTGCGCATTCTGTAAATGTAAGTAAGTCGTATTCGGAAGTGTAGGTACGAATAAAACGTATCAAGGAAGAATCGTGCAACTGTGAATCGCGTAAGGAAATTACCATATAAAAAGAAAGCCAGATGCATACTCATTCATCGCGTGTCTAATGTATGCATTTCTATTATCCAAAAGCAGATCCCTTAAACTTTGGAAATTAAGATGGAAGCGTTGCACGCGTATTACAAGCTTCGCAAGAAAATATTACCATCGTGAGGAAACTTTATTAAAACGCAGCCGAAAGAGCGGCGAATCTTATTAAGGCTTCATCATCCTTCAACAAATGGAAAGAACACGCGAACCAAAAATGTTTCATAAATTTCCCTGGAGATAATTCGCGGGAAACAAAGATTTCGGAGGCAGGAATTATCTACGGAAGAAAATAATCTCGCCGGAAGTGGGTCAAGTGGAACAGCATGTGATTTCATATCCACGCTTGGGATATTAATTCGGTCATTACCACATGAGTGGTTTTTATAAGATCGAGAGAGGGGCAGAGAGGAGAGAAGGTTCGCATGCAAAGCATTTGCGCGAAAGCTCAGACAGAAGCACGTCCATGAGGAACGTGAAGTTGAACTTCGAAGCCGAACTTCGCCGCGTATATTACGAATTCTGCCATTAACCCGAATATCTTTCGAATATATGTAAAACGATTTCTCGATTTACTCGCACTTGGCGCGCCTTTTATCTGAATTAGGCTAACTTAAGGACGTCGTAAGTTTCGTACGCAGGAATATCGAATTGTAATTTTTATTTTCCACTTTGAAGCAAAAATTTATCCACTTTGATTTCGCCTCATAATAATTAGACAATAATTGAGTAATATAAAATAAATGGAAGGAAGATTCTGCCCCTTTTTCTTTTATTAATTCCCTAAATTAATTTTTCCCTTTCGATTTTGTGCAAAGGATATAGATCATTCATGGAGTTTATGGCTTATTATATTTGCGAAAATAATTTCACGTCTTGTGGATTAATGCGAATATATTATAAAAAGTTCATTTGATAAATTTTTCTATATTTCTTATTTTTATTCTCTATCCGAAATAGGCTAACTTAAGGACGTCGTAAGTTTCGTACGCAGGAATATCAAATTGTAATTTTTATTTTCTACTTTGAAGCAAAAATTTGTCCGCTTTGATTTCGCTTCATAATAATTAGATAATAATTGAATAACATAAAATAAATGGAAGGAAAATTCTGCCCTTTTTCTTTTATTAATTCCCTAAATTAATTTTTCCCTTTCGATTTTGCGCGAAGGATATAGATCATTCATGGAGTTTATGGCTTATTATATTTGCGAAAATAATTTCACGTCTCGTGGATTAATGCGAATATATTATAAAAAGTTCATTTGATAAATTTTTCTATATTTCTTATTTTTATTCTTGTCGAAATAATTTTATTTTAAAATATAGTGAAAGTAGAAATAGTTATTTTTTAGATCCTTGTTATATATTTAAATTAGTTGCGTTAAAAGTGCGATTATAGTTCTCAGGTGAGTTGGTCGAGTGTTACAATTTAATGCACGTGTTAATGTATTATACGTTGTATGCAATAATACGGCAATGAAACAGCTGTACAGATAATAACGTTACTATATACACGTATTGTGTACTTGATATTGTTTAGAATTACGTACACAAAGTTATCAGTGATATATACATATAATAGAATTTATCGAAGCATGAGAGTACTTGAATTTGCTCAGCAAACACTGCTGTAATATCAGAGCTGAATATAATAATTACAAATCGGTTCCAAAACACTCGACACCTTCTGCTTCCTATTTCGTATTCGTTGAAAATATGGAAAAATTTTATCAGGAAATATTCCAAGTGGTATTTATAAAATAATTAATTAACGTATACTGCACTAGAGGATCAGGATCCAGAATTGGTGAGTTTAAATTCGAATGTAACCACTCGCGAGATGGGGGATAAAAGGACACCAGAAAATTCCCTAGTCCTTCTGCTGTCATAAATTCATGCAGTACGCACTATGTTCTGTTGTACACGAAGGTTCTAATGGAACTTTATTGCCGAGAACTAGAATACCAGTGTCTTGAGGAGTAATCCAACGGATTAGGATGTTTAATTAAATGCATTCCGTCAAAATTACTAGCCATATGCGTTTATTATAACCGGGAGAATGCAAGAATTTACGTTTCAACTAGATTTATTAAATTAAATGGTTTATTTCGCGAGACATATTTGGAACAAATCTTTCTTCAAATTTCATAAATTTTGTACCCACAATACCTCGTTCTTACCACCGATACAGAAGGCAGATAATAATAATCGGAGAAAAGAAATTAGGGGTTGAATTATGTCATGATACACGGGTATATTTTAATATCCTAGGGAAAATATTTAAGAGAAAGATACGAAAAGTAGGTAAATTATTAATATTAATATTTAATAATTAATAATTAATATTTTATGGTTTTTATGGGTACAGATTATTTTATCATTTCATATCGAAAACGATGCCTCGAAATTTTATTGATTTTCCAAGAAAAAAAGAAAAGAAAGAAGAATAATAAAAATCTTCTTCTATCTCTAATTTCTTTTTTCTTTGTAGGATCAATGAATTTTTCTTGTACCATGACTAATTATTACTCGAAAGCTGAAGAAAAATTGGCCAAAATCATTTCTGACATTTCTTCGGCCAGCGGAGATTTCTCTTGATATTATTTACCTCCATTTTCATCCCCTATTTCATTATCCGGAATGCAAGCATTATCGCGCCGCTATCGTCACTTAAATTGTCACTTTCATTCAACGATAGTCGTAAAATCATATCTAACGCGGTAGTTTCCCGCGAAGCTTATGCATATGCACACGTCGTCGTTAAAATTGTGCTAATGCGTTGACAGGAAACGGAACATAATGCCATAAAACAGAGTAATGAAACACTCAGATGGTATAGCGATATCGAATCGCAGAATCTCTGGTATAACGATAACAGGACAACGATACTCGTGATACGATTAGATCAGCGGCAAAATTTAAAAGGGAGACCGAAGTTTGACGAAGCATTCCTCTATTTTCCGTATATTTTTCAAATCCATCCAGTCGGATCACGTTGGGGCCATAAAAACAAGATGGTTGACCGCGAGTTGGAGGATCCGCGTATTCAAAGAAATAACCAGCGATACCGGCTGGCCCATATCCTGCACCCGTAGGCATCCTTATCGTTTACACGCGTCCTAATAGGTATTTCAGTTCCCGTTTTACGATATCGCAAACGGTTTGCACGCTATGGCAGCACGTGGCCGTAACCCCGTGCGTTAAATTTATTAAATGGCGATACGTGCCGTGGCAACTTTACGAGGATCTAGCAGTATAATCGAGTTAGCTTTGAGCGATACCCTTCGCTTCGCGAGCTCAGCTTCGATGGAGTCTGTCTGGCTGTGCTTTCAAAGTCTCGATTTGTAGTCGTCGGACATTTATCGTGCATATATAGTACATGTACTTACTGATAGAGACTCTGTTGAGAAGGGAGGAAAAATGGGAATGAATTTTAGATACCAGTGTCTTTTGATTTAAATTAGATAATTAGATCTTGGTTTGAACTAGGTTTTAGGGTTTTTAGGTTACCAAATAGTAAGGATTTCTTTACAAAGTAATTTTGTTTGCCTCTTTTGTATTCATTGGTGGAGCAAAAATTTGTATGGATTGTGAAAAATTTGCGTGAGATTGCATTTATAGACTAGGTGTCTCTTGATCTAAACATAGTAGTTTTTGAAATAGTCTACGTTTATGGTCATGAAAATTGGAAAAATTCATTCCCTGACGAAGCATCGTGAAAATTCGTTTGTAGAATCACTGTCTCTTGGTCTAAAGTAGCATAAAGAATTTGCAAAAATTTGCAAACGATTTCTTTGCTTCTCAACCCCTTGCACTCCGAGAATTTTTGATTCTAGTGATCAACGATGCTAAATAGACTTTTGAAATGGAGATAATTTCAAAATTCAGAACTTCGTGCCTCAAAAAGAATTTTTAATTTCTTTATAAAGTAATTTTGTTTGTCTCTTTTGTTTTCATTGGTGGAGGAAAAATTTGTATGGATCGTGAGTCGAAGAATTATGGCAGGCTTTGGAGACTTGCAATTCAAGTCGAGGGTAGCGAAATATATTTCATCAGCAAATGTATCTGAATCGATCCTCAGTAGAGACGAGGATAAAATTGTATTTTTATATTCACGGATCGAGTGTAAATCGAAATGGATCAGTTTCGATTTCTTCAATTTCTCGTGGCGACACTTGAAGATTTTAGGCAATGACACTTTTATAGGCGACAGTGAATTTATGGTTGCGAATGAGAAATTCGCGTTGTATGCTGTGGGAAGGAATATTTGAAAATATGCGACGATTTATGATTCGCTGATATTACTGTGGTCTCGTGTCATATATTGCGGAAGCTATTTTACTACCTACGTTGATTACGTTTATAAAGCGAGTAGTACAACCCTTAAATTACTCTTCGTCAATTTGCATTGTGTATATGCTCCATTCACCAAAAATGTATTAATATTATCAATAATATCAATAATATATAATCAATAATATTATAAAATAATTTAATTTCTTACACACATGATATGACATTGATTGTATGTCAAAATGAACTTGAAGTGGTACAGAATATGTCAATTATAAAATTTAAAATATTTTCCTGTGTCGCGAAGTGAACTAAAATTTAATAGTAGAAATTTCAAGTCCGAAACTCAACCGTAAAATTAAGAATTAAATAAAATTAAAAATTTGCTGCAAACTCTTAAATCATTTCTAAAAGATTAAATACTTCGCACGTGTGTCACATTTTATCCCGTACATCGAACACTCTCCAAAGCCTGCAGCACCCTAATCGGTACCCCTCACCCTGTCGAACGACGAAGGCTCCGCAAAGCCCCTGTTTCAAAAGAATCCCCAGAGCTGGCTGAACCTGAAAATTCGTCATGGTAATTACGCTAAACGAACGCGATGGAATTCCAAGGTGATTATAACCGACAGAATCGATGCCCTTCGCCCTACATTATTCGGTCCAATCAAATGCCGTTTTAGGCATCCGGGTCACTTGCTGGCCACTCCACCAGGTACGTACTTCCCACTTACGCTTATGTTCATGTTCGGATTACAGTGGGGTGCCAACAACTTATCGAAGATCGATCTTGAAATCCGCCATAGCGCCATCGATTGCCATATCTCGCATAACCCACGCGACCAATCGCAACGTTCCTGTCGCGTGTTTTCCGCGTTTTGGTAAAGACAGCGGTTGTTGCGTACTGACCGATATATCCAGCCCGATTTTTCCATTCGCCAACACCGAATTCCACGATTTAGCATTGCAGTCGATCGAAAATCGATCGCGTTTCGAACCACCCTTCTGCGAAATTCCATTGTAGATTTTGAGGGATGAAAATTCGGAAACTGTTTTACCGACAATTGTTTTTCCCAGTTTTTGATTACTCAGAAACAATATAAATGGTGCAACGTGTTCTGTTTATTTTATTTGTTTATTTATACACTTTATTTATTTTCATCGCGAAGAAAAATATGTGTAATATATTAAACTATCTCGACGTTTGTTAATGAATCATGGTCTATTTTTATAATGCTGTTTTAAGTAAAAAATTGTTTTTTCTAGTCGATTATATTTTATCTGCAAAATCCCCACTCTTCGACCCCGTGACACGAGTATTTCATCCATTCGCATGCAGCAAAAGGAAAGAAAAATTGATAACACGTGGAATCAGCCTGACAGCATTAATGAATCACAACCGAACCATGATTCCTCGATCCACGATAACACGAAAATCACGCTAATCTGTCTTCAAGCCTGACTGCATATTTACAAAGTATAACCGACCCAGACCCTTCGATTTAGAGGTAATTTTCGCGTACGAGACGGAACTGTGTCACGGGGTGCGTTTCATATGCATTGTTCCTACAGCAATTGCGTCCATTATCCGTGACTGATTTAACGCATCAGAGTTAGCGTGGTGACTGATTTCTAGAGCACAGAGAGCTGAGAGAGTTCGCTGTAAACGCTGCGCAGAGTTTGTTTTACCCTTTGTAATTTCAAATCAACCTGTGTCTGATGTTATGTGGCAAATTCGCTGAGAGTTTCCTTGTTCTCGCATGGAAAATTTCGATTTTAGGGGTAATAGTCGCCTCGAAGAAACTCGGTGAATTATAGGTTGGAAATCGAAGGCAATTAAGGATGGAGGACCGTGTTCCCTGGTTCGAGGGTGGAAAGGTCGCTGAATTACGGACCTTGTTAATTTTTACTTTTTAATTACGACCTGACGGGGTTGCTAATTAATATCGTTAATTATTATAGTAGGATTACTGGAATTGATTACCGAAGTAACATGGAACCGAAGATGTATATTCGGAATTGGCGATGAGGGTAAATATTTTGTACCGAGATTTTTTGAGAAAAATTATGCAAATGATTTTCTGTGGACGCGTTGGAAGATTTCTTTGAAATTTTCTTCGACGATATTGGGTGTTCTCATAGATATAATATTGGCAGTGGATTTAATTACATTTTTAGTGCAAGTATAGCAGCTTGTTAAAAAGTTTGTACCTTTTATTTTTTCCTTTCTGAAAATGGTAGGAAATAATTAAAATATATTCAAATGAAGTATAAAATACTTCATAAAATATGGTTTTATTTTAACCTAATATAGAAAATACATTAAAATACACTATAAAGTATTTATCACAAGAAAATAAGAATGTTGTATATTACTGTATCTATGTGCAATTAATTATTCGAAATTCTTACAGCACAAAATTAACCCTGCAATACTACAACCATAAACATTCTCATAGTCATATACCACGACCACGAAGATGTGTAAAATAAAATATGGAGAGTCAAAAATCGTAATAATATTAATATAACAATCACTAAAGAAACAATATTTTATTAATATAATAACCACGATTTCTAATGATGGAATATTACAAAGACCACTTAATACTAAATAAATCTTTCCAAGCCAGAAGATCACTAACCATAATTCCAAATAATACAGAACTACCCTCTTGCCCGAATACCCAAAACGAAAAATTCTGGCGTGGAACTCCACTATAGTATATGCTTTAAAATTATCATAAATCGGGGTAGCTTTTTCAGTTCCGCTCTTTCTGCAGTCGCATCACACGTAGCATATACATTGTCTACCTATGAATATCATTAGCGGTCTGGTTCACGGATTTCGCACGAAACGATCACGTACGCGAGTATGGTCTTTTTTCGCAAAACGTGCAACAGAACGTTGAATGCCGATATTTTGACGGATAACCTACTTTTTTGCGAGAGTGTTTAGGAATCCGAAATTGGGTCAATCTGAAAGAGAAAACGTTCGATTGAAAATCACAGGGAACGAGCGAGGGAAAAACATCTGCAGCCCGGAGCTTTCGTTCTGGACCAACGCGTGTGATTCATTTAATTCGCATTATATACGAGATCGTGCGTGCCATGTTTGCATTATTAATTCGATTTTTCACCCTTTTTTCCAGTTTTTCTTTTGTTATCCCTTTTCATTTATTGACATCGATTGTAGTAATCAACCACGTACAAGTTATTAAAACGAGGGATGAAAGGTCGAAATAAATTCGAGTGGTTATTTCGCTCGAAACACGAGGAGTGTAGGTGTCCGAATGGAAACGGATATTTCGCGAAAAAGAAATCGCGAACTTATCAGAAGGGGGTGCAAGAAGATCCGTGAGAAATCGTAGAATTTCCAAGGGAACGTGAATTTTACTGGGAGATGAATCATTTCGTTAATTTCCTCACACAACTTCCTAGATTTGTAAATTTATTATTAAAATTATTTATTAGGAAAATAAATTTATTGTAATGAATTACAATAAACCTACTATTCTTTGAAATTGTATTTCAAATAATAGCAAATTATTCTAAAGAAAATTTAGAAAAATTCGGGGATTGAAATGAATAATAATCTTCAGTCGAAGATCAAACTAACCCCAGAATTGAAATTATAATTCCAGATACGAGCGTGACTCGATATCACGATCCAAAGGATCAATAGCATTGCTCCAACCTTATCCCAATTAGCAGATAACAAAAATCCAAGAAAATAGACTCGAAGTAAAAATTCGAGTTGCAATTTATCACTACGCTTTTGCACGACTCAGCATCCAGAGTCTCACATTTGGTGTATTTGCTCGCGTGAGACTTCCACGGTTCGCACGATTCTCTTGGAACATAATCTCGACGATGCAACGAGCGCACCCCATGCATCACGGCATTCTCGAAAGTATGAAATCCCCGAGGGGATCGTGACTGGAAACAACGGCTCGTCTGTGACGATAAATTTGCGTGGAATGACGGAATAAAGTGGTCAGAGCAGTAACGAGGCACCAGTCAGAATGGGATGCGAGATTGGCGTGGAGTGGAAGGGATCTCGAGATCAAGATCGTTTCCTCGACAATGCGTTCCCTGAAGAAGCAGCTGCCGATATCGTTTGTCACCCTTGACGTTTCAAACGATAAATCGAGAAAACGAAACCCAACGAAGCGCCTTCGTGCGTCCTGTGAACCGAATCGAGTACCTATCACGCGGCTCAAGCGACGAATGGGTGCTTGGTGAACGTAAATATCTACGAGGTTGACGAGTCGCCGATGCGCGTTTAGCTTGACGAGTCTTTCGCTCATCCCTCGAGCTATCATCCAGACCAAGCCAGTTTCCCCGATCCAAACCGAATTCTAATTGTCAGGACTTCGAACCGACGACTTTCCAACGTAAATCTCATCTATTTGGAACCACTTGCGAATATACCACTGCGTAAAGTGTCAAAAGCAAAGCGATTAGGTAAAAGGCATGATCAATGAGCGATGATTAGCTGATACAAAAGAGATAAATGGTGGTGCGATGTTTTTAGATTAATATTTATTCGTTAAGGGTGGTGCGATGTTTTCGGTTTCGAAACACAGTTCATGTTAGGGTGGTTTTCTAAAAACTTCGAATCGACGACTTTTGACCGTGGCTCTCGTCTATTTGAAACCACTTGCGAATATACCACTGTATAAAATGTTAAGCGATTAGGTAAAAGGCAAGATTAGCGAGCGAAGATTAGTTGTTACACAAGATATAAATGACGGTGTGATGTTATTAGATTGGTATTTATTCGTAAATAGTGATGCCATGTTTTTGGATTAGTATTTATTCCTAAATGGTGGTGCGATGTTTTCGGTTTCGAAACACAGTTCAGGTTAGGGTGGATTTCTAAAGACTTCGAACCGACGACTTTCAAGTGCGAATCTCATCTATTTGAAACTACTTGCGAATATACCATTTTTTAAAGTGTCAAGTGATTAGGTGAAATGCATGATTAGTGATTAATTGAAGATTAATTGATATGCAGGATATAAATGGCTGTGCGATGTTTTTAAATTGGTATTTATTCCTAAATGATGGTGCGATGTTTTCGGTTTTGAAATGCATTTCAGGTTAGGTTGGATTTTTATCCAAAAGTACGACTCGTACTTACAAGACTCGACGCAGAATTGCAAAATCCGAGGGTAATACTTCGCCACCCCTTTCGCGGACGCAAGCCCGCCTCGCGAGTGGCAGTGGAGACCTTCTATTTATTCGTGCACAGGGTGGATTGAAACGTGGATCGCGCGAGTCCACCGTGAAATCGGCCGAGATTGAATTGTAGATTACACGGGTTTTTCCATTCATCGAATTACTCCGATCGTGCCGGTATTTCCCTGGTACGCCGGGTAATGCCCACGGGTGCTGAAAGTAATATCCCTCGCGCGTGTTTCCCTTTGAATTTTACGAGAGGAAACTTGCCTCGCCGGGAAGTTTAAGCACGGTCTCCGAGGGTCGAAAAGGGGTGTCTCGCGGAAAGTACACCCCGATTTACGGCCGGTCCCAGCCTCGATAATTATTCGCGGAGTTTCTCACAATGAGATCGTTATAACTGTGAAGTAATACCGATGAAGGGGGGAAAGAAAGGAGCGTTTGGGGTTGGCAATGCTTGGCGAATTTTCCCAACTCTCGTCGAGATCCTCGTCAGACTCTCGCGACAGCCGATTCGTGATAAATGCCGATTTATGGCCCCTATCAAACGATTTACAGGCGACGTGAATTAGGCGAGGGAGGATTTTCTAGCCGGCTATGGAGGGAGATAATGCGAGTGGTTATTCGCGGATGTTGGGGGAAAATATCGGACAGAAACTTCGGGGTGTGTTATTGCTGTTATTATTCGGGAAATGCATCGGGGTAGCGCGTTGGATACGCGAGTAATAATTTCGCGTGTGCATAAATACTCGGCTAGATAACGTGCCTTGGTTTCGGGTGGAATTGATGAATTAGCGGAATATTGGAAGATACTTTGGGTTCTAAATGAAACGTTTCGTATTTCATCGAGCTTCTGAACGTGCTAGCGACGTAGATCCTTCGATAGTAGTTGGATTCGCAAATTATGGAAATCGTTGTTTGAAATTATCCCAATGAAATTTCCAAAATGTATAGTCTGTTTAATTTTCCGTAATTACGCTATTCTCTTGTCACTGTCCTTTTGTGGCCAGCTTTACCATCACTGGTCTAAATTTCTATCCAATCTCGCACTGTAGAATCCTCGATGATTAACCCTTCTTTCAGCTTAACCCTACCCTAACGTCCTTTTAGTCCAGTCCTACAGTGTTCGCTCAACGCTATTCTATCCTCGCTACCTTTTCAACGCTTCCATCACCGGTTTAAACTTCTCTTCAACCTCGCGTTACAGAATCCTCGATCGCTAAATCGTCAAAGCACCGTCGGTACTTACACTTGCCCGGAGACACGCGACGAAACCACCCCCTGAGTGACGGAGACAGGAAGGAAAGCGCGATTCACGCGAGATACCTAGAACACAGAGACGTCTGAACCACTTAATAAAGGTCTCGAGTAATGCGAGACAAGCTCATTGTCAAATTGAACGTGGCCCCAAGTATTCGGGCACAATCGAATATACTCGGCTAAGTCAAATATTCCCGGGTACTCGCGCTGGTATTTGAGTTAGACTCGCGACTGGTTGCGCTTAAAGGGTTGCACTCGTGTGTACACACGTGTTGGGTTAGGTACAGGAAAGCGTACGGGGATTCCATGGCAGATGGAATATCCGAATAACCTATAGACGCCTTTTCCCTTTGTAACTACATATCGCAGGTGCTGGTAACCTGTATCGCGTCTATTATGCTTCCATGTTACCCTCGATGCTCCTTCGTCGCTTCCTTTGCTCCCGAGTATTACGCAATGGGTGGTCTAATGCCTTTTTGGAAGACGTAAGTTTAAATGGATCCTTCGTGAGGACACTCTTGTAAATTTCAAGTCGAATCCTTGCACTTGGAAGACGCGGGATTTGAACGAAATAAATTCAGCGCGTAGAACATAGAGGATCCAAATTGTATATTTTTTGACAGCGATTAGGTTCACCTCAGCTATAATTATTTTCAGAGAACCCCGATAACGTTTATTAAAACTTTAACGATAATGTTCGATGATAATATTAATTTTTCTAATTTCGTCGTTGCCAAATCGTACTTCTTCGCGAAGGTATTACCACCGGAAGTGCAGAGGAAGGAAGCACGATCAGGGAACATAATTTCTGCGGTCGCTATACGGAAGTAAACCGTTAAGGAACAAAACGCAGAAAAGCGTGGAAATAGAGTTGGTTTTTATTTTTTCGTTTGAAAGTTAGCACCGCGTTCGTGTATAAATGATGCAAAGTATACGGGTCAATGATCTCAGTTGCCGCAAGTGTTGCACGCTCGTATTTACTCTTTTACAACCCCGGAGCTGGTTACGTAAAGGAAATTGCGAAGCCAGTGGGTGGCTGTTCTTGCAGAATCGCGAATGAGCTGTACGTAGAATTCCTATGTAATTTTCCAGCTTTCGCCACAAAGATCCGCAATTACGTCTCAAAAGGCAGTGCTGAAATCTGTCATCGGCTAACAGAGCACAGGGATCGCGTGTCTGTAGAAATTTCGCGAATTGGAGCATTAATAATCGTCGTACTTGTCAATTTTAATAAAACAGTATTCAGTTTTGATCGATTTTAATTGGATCGTAATTATTCCGAATATATTTCTATGGAGTATTCAGTGAAATAAAATGAACGAAATTTTTATTTTGGAGAATGGAACGTGCTTCGATCTGCATTTTTCTTGCTGGAATTTTAACGTTTTGAATTTATATTGCAGTTTTGATAAAACGTTTTATTCGCGAACGAAAGTTTTATAGGAATTTTTCAAAAATATGTAGTTATGTTAACAAGATGAAACCAATATGTGGTGCCATGTTAGTATTATTTTGGAATATTTTACGGGAAAGGTCGAGGCTTGCAATGTCATATAAAAGCTTTTGTTGAACATAAAGCAGTCTATTGTACGACCCGCCATGAACTCGTTAATCAAATTAATCATGTAATCTTTCTACCAGATTCATAGGCGCCATTTGTTTGCAGCCTCTATTTTTCGTTGTGGATATTACCACGGGAAAAGGACGCCCCATGATGGAACTTTGACAGCTTCCATTTTCATGCGAATTCACGTGTTATATTTATCTGTAATAAACTTTAATTTCTGGATATTTTAACTTTACTCCGATTATTTTATATTATTTTTTAAATAATCATTTAGTATCACCTAGAACCCTTATATATTTTGTAATATAGACACGAAGTCAATTAAAAATAGTATTGACAGCATTTCCATTTTGATTGTAACGTGTACGTTTATTGACAGAAGTTAGGAATCTATTTAATGATGCACAAATTTTGTTATATTTTCTATCTTCTCATTTACATAAATTGAATTTAAAAAGGCACAATGCAAAAATTTGCCAAACTTGTCAAAGATGGCCTACACTTGTCTTAAATTTCGCCATTTACATTTCATTAAATTGTATTAAATTTTAACTGACAGAAAATTTCTAAAAATTTCCATACAATGTAATCTCGAATTAAATAAATATTCAATGACCAATTAAACTTCGATATTCTCAGAATGTTCCATTTTTCATAACTAAATCTTAACACGAGTCCTCGTGAAGCCTAACGTTCAACATCGTTCGGCATTAGTGAGGGAAAAAATTCCCAGTCGTGGATGTATACACGTGTTTCGGAGAAGTCGATAAAATTTCAAGTAAAGGGATCAGAAGGATCCATCTACAGCGGTTGCAGGTGTCGCAGAATTTGACACGCGTATATTCCGCATCTTTTCCATCCCCTATTTCTGCCAAGCGAAATCAAACAATTGGTTTTATTAAAGTTTATACGAGCACACATGCCAGCTCGTGTGTTACACACCGCTACCGCTACTTCTATTACTTCTGTTACTCTCCACTGATATTACGTTGCCCGGAATATGGAAGTGCTTGGCGCTTGTAACCGGGAAACTCATATTCGGTATACACGGGGCCTGTGGCTGCTTATTGCACTCGGTGACTTGGGGTGTAAGATGTGGCACTGCAACTTACTGTCTCGTCTGCATTGTCTTTATTTTCCCGTGCAAGATGGAGATGGTTCGAATGGAGGACGAGAAAATACGAGGCTATACAGCTGGCTGCTGTATTTTTCAATGGCCACCAATTTATGAGGGAACGAGACCGTCGACCTTCGAGCCGAGCAGTTTCTCATTTTCCACAGAAACGCGTATTAGAGATATAAAAATCGTGTCGTTACGAAAATGACGAAAATAGTTTATAGATGGTCCAGGGTAATTTATCAGCAATTTTCTAGCAAGAAAATTCAACCATTTCGAGTATATACTGTTTTCACGAGACTTCGGTGAGGTATTGGTTCTACAAAATGGGGTGGGAAAATGGACTATAGTGGAGGTGGTAAAAAAGTGTAAGAAATTGAATTATCTATAGCTTCGAAGTTGCAAATATTCAATGAACTAATGAACGAGGAACGAAATTATTAAATAAATCATTCTTTGATATTACACAGATTTATAATGCAAGAATTATCTACAAAAGGGTTATTAACAAAGGGTTATTATGACAAAAGGGTTGTGTTAAATTCATTATATTTGTCTTTAAAAAATCTTGACAGTATCCAATACTAAATTTCTGGAAACTATATATTAATATTATATATTATTATATATTATATAATACAATTATATATATTATTAATATAATTAATTATATGTTATATATTAATATCTGTAAATTATATATTGTATAAATTATGCCGTTGCGAATGTGTTTAAATCTTTCGCCTACAATATTCTGTGAGATTCCTGGTAGGGACATTGTGCCAAACACGAGTGTTATCAGCGGGAGGCATGGTTCGTAGATGGGAGCCAATGTAAACATCACAGGTTAGGCTCGTGAACTTTCGTCGATGACTTCGTGTCTCAGTTACGTGTTATTCTTCGACGCGTTCGGACGAGTCTGCTCGAGGTGTGACCGACCTTGCTGTTCACTATGGCACGCGTTGGTACGACATGGCTCAACGTGGGACTGATTTTCCTGTTAATCGTGCCACACCCCATCGAAACTTCTACGGTATTCGAACGAGAGTATAGTGAGTAATATTTATTTTACATTTCTACAATTTCTTTACTGTTCCAAACAAAATTTAGGGTGGTTGATATAGTGATCCGTGACCATAGTAGAGGAATCAATTTGAGGGTTTTCGTTGAACACGGAGTAGCTACCTGCGTATTTATTTCGTCGAGGAAACTAGTAATTTACATAGCTAGGAAAATAGTAATTTAGACGTGCTTCTGCAGCGTTGAACGATTATTTTAATTAGTCAGGCACGTGGTTAATTTTCGCCTATGTCCTTCTGCCTCGACTACGTGTTATTCCTCACGTGGCTCGACGTGTGGCTCTTGTTGATTTATGGCGCGTGCCATTGGAACTTAGATCGTAGGACAAGGAGCTAATCTTTTCAAAACACAACGAAGCAGTCCGTGCCTTTTACATCGTCATACTTCCATCCTTATCATTGGGGGAATAAACAAAGATGGAAACGAAAGACATCACGTTGCAGAAGTTTACGAGTTGGTACGACGTGGCACGACACGTGCCTGATTTTCCTGTTGACCGTGCCACGCAATATTGGAACTTTGACAATTTTTACAATTCCTTCACTGTTCCTTGAAAAATTTAGGGTGGCTGATAGAATGGTCCGTGACCAATAACAGAGGAATCAGTTCGAAGGTTTCCGTTTGGCACAGAGTAGATACCTGCGCATTTATTTCGTCATGGAAACTATTCTAATAATTTACACAGCTAGCAAAATAGTAATTTAGACACTCTTCTGCGACATTTAATAATTATTTGCATTAGTCATGCTCGTGGTTAATTTTCCCTGAAGGTATTCTGCCACGTTCGTACAAAATGGCTCTTGTGACTAACTCCGCTGTTGATTATGGCACGTGCCATCTAAAATCGTAGGGCAAGGGGTAATTACTATGAGAGAGGAACTGACATTTTCAGAATCGATTCTTATCGCATGGTTTCATCCCTTAAACTCAAGCTATAGTAACTAATAATATCACATCGTCTACTGTTATTCAAGTTTGATCTTCCTTCTAAAAATACAAAATTGTAATTCAGGAATTTTTATTACTACTACCAAAGGGAAAATATCAATTTCAATCATTTTACCATTGTAGTGACCATCAATTCTCACCCTCGCCAGTGGATGGTTTCCTTCTTGAAGGAGAATTAAATCTCGGTGAATGCTCAACCTCCCAAAAGTTCCTATGCCAAAGTATCCCTGTTTAAGGTCGGACCTGCTAGAAAATCTTACTGTAGGATTCTTTCCCAGATTAATCCTATGCAGACAGAGACCTGCAGTCTAATAAACAAAACGGGTTTATTTAACTAAAATATTAAACTGAGTTTCTCTCAACTCTAACTCTCAAACGATCCTCTATTCACTACGTCTCGACTACACGCATTCTGCCTTTTGCGTGCCCTTACACCCATATTTAAAATCTAACACTTTCTTTTCATACTCAAGCTCGCCTTTGGTGGGCCAGGTACTTCAGACACTCGGACGCATTCCTAGACTTTCGTTCATTGCTTGTACTCGATCCAATCATAAATATCTCATCTGTACAATCCTTGCACGTGGTCACCCATCTGTCCCTACGCATTTCAGACATTGTCCTAAACGTCTAAGTCGAAATCGATGCCGCTGTTTATTATTCCTTTGTTAGAATCCCTCATTACTGACGAATCCACTAGCAGGCCCAGGATGAAAACTCATTCCTTCCTTTTCCTTTCGTCCTTTCTAGCACCACCGCTATATCAAAGATGCCTGCGACCAGTCGACATTCAACAACCGTGTTGAAGGACCCCTATATCATCATTCGATTCTTTTTCTCGCAATTTTTCAGCCTTCAGTCCCTTCCAGCTTAATCGATCCACTTAACCAAGAAAAATTCTCCGCGTTACAACTCAGGCTCCCATTTTCTCGCCTCTTCTCTATCATTTCCCAGTTTCGATGGTCTCCTCGGTACGATAAAACGAGAGAAGGAGAAAGAGAGGCGGGGAGAGAGAAGATGCACGATTCCGCGCTATCTTTCCGCTCGAAGAACTCTCAATAGGACGAAACGAGACGAAACACATAGAGGATTCAATTTTCGCCCGTTGCATTATCCACTTTAATTCGCGTACACGCGATCACTTTTATATCCAACGGTGCCCAGCCAATATCCACAATTTCCCCTGCGCCTTAATACATCAAATTTCGGATTAAACTGCCAGTACGCGGCAGGAAAATTCCACCCTTTTCGCTGGGGTGTCTAATATCGGCCGATTCCTGCCGGCCACGCTGCGTCCCTCTTATCCGTGGCTCTGTTAAACAGAAAATACGATGCTGCGTTGACATCGGACTTTTCCATTTCCCCATTGCGTATTCGCCGTGCGCGTTTTTCCCGGCGAGAAACTTCGTTTGAGGAAAGATGGATCCCGTAGAGCGCGATATTTAAATCGAAAAAGAATCGTGGGATGGTAGAATAGTGGGCATAAATGTTAACAGTGCGAATATTTGGGTGTTGTAATTATATAGGGTGCAAGGATAAGAGTGAAAGATTTTTGCATTCGTAGCTGTCATGGTGGTTTAAAGCTTGAGACGTGGACTGAGATTTATCACGTGCGAATATTTGACACAGTGTAGGAACTTTTTCCAATAATTGGATCGCGAATGAGGAAATTGAGTTAGAGCTTATTAACTCTTAGTTGACAGGAGAGGATTATTATAAATATTGGTAAAAATTTCTTCGTGTATCGTACAAATTTTCTTTGTCATCGCGGGTGAACGATTTCTGTCAGTTTCAATGCAAATCCTGAATTTACGTGTCGCAGACTGAGTGTGTATGTAGAAACAGTAATGTTTCGCGAAATGTTGGCAATATCGAGTATTGGTATGTAATGAAAGTCGATTTTACATCGAAGAGGTTGATTGTATATTTTAGTCTCTCTGGCGAGTACTGGGTGCTCTCAAAGCCTTTGACCTTTTTCTTTGTATCAACTTGTATACAAGATTCTAAGTGGTGTCTTTTCAAGTCGGCTTCGAGGTGTACGGGATTGAGAAAGAGTTGAAAAGGAGCTACTCTTGGATTTCGATAGATCTTAGATTCTCCTTATCTTGCTTCACCTACGCCAGGGAACTCGATGTCTTGTATGTTATCCAAATGGCTAGAGGGAAGGTCTAAAGGACTACAGTCGTGTTCAAGCTTGCCAGACTAAAAAAAATTTGATTAGTATGGAAAATTCTTTAACTAAATGCAGAAATCTTCAAAATCTTCGTCCCAGTTATTATTACAAAATAAAAATTCGGTATGACATAAGTAGGATGTCCCAAGATTCACGCAAGATTTGAATTTCGCACGGTTTGTGCGGTACAGTGTTGACAAAGAAAAAGGACAGCGTGATAGTTGACAGTTTAAAGTTATTAAAAATAAAGAGCTACATGAAAGAATAACGCGTTTTTATTGTCGAACAATATTCACAATTTTTAATTAGAAAACACAGGTTTAAATCAAAATTATTTCGTGAATTTTGGGACACCCGGCAAAAATCGAAGCAAAGCACTGTAGATCCGAATATTTTAAAATATTGGTATTGCAATAATATCATCATAGGAATTTTCCACGTATAAAAATACAAATACCTACAGACCTAGTTCATTTTGGCATACAGCTCCGTTTGATATTTACAAAGATAATTCTCCTACCATTGGAAAGAATTTGGCAATTCGCGTTAGGAAGGATTCTCTACTTGACTCGATATAATAATTTAAGGATACTAGAACCTGAAACTTTCTCAATTCCTGCCCAAAAAGCTAAAATTATTATTGAGAATAATTCTGTCCTCTTCAACCCCATCCCCCAACACCCCTTACCAGAACCCAGGCTCCTCGAATTCGAGGTACTCGCGATCACAGTGAACCGAGCTCGCATGGACACAGATTCGAATCGAGGTTACTCGAATGCAACCACCACCTGGACTCGGAGTAACTCGACTAATCCGATCCAGGAAGGCTTCTCTGGGTGCCGAGTTTCCATCGCGAATTCGCCACGCAATTCGACGTCTCAGCCCAGCCTCCTCCATTACGATCGAACGTTGATTCCGTGCTGTGGAAGCACGGGGAACGCGATTTTCCTTATCAAACGGGAGTCACGCGTCGAAGTCTTTGAACTTCGTTCGACCCTCGCGAACATGACGCGACGCACAAAGGATTACGACGTTATCCATCGTTGCTGGCGAACGAGATATACCAGCAGCGACTGCGGCCACACTTTGAGCTTTGTTCGCGAAGTTTACGCGTACAGGGTAGCACCCAGCATTGTCTACGCCGTAATTGACCCGACGCCAACGAATCGAGCGAACTCGAAACCCCGGGACTGGCAAATGAGATTGTAGCCACGCTGCTCGACCATCGACTGCCGCTTTCGTTGCGTGTTTCAAGGCTACACACCCTCTTTCAACGGACGCTAACTGCTTTATATACTTCCGCCGCTCGTGGAACAATGGCGGCGCGTATCAGGCGCGCCAAGTTTTCGCGATACGATCCCCGACTCCGGGATTCGTCGGTTAAAGACGTTACGCGATAGCATCCAAGTGCCTCGAGTTCAAATCAATTATCGGGGAGCCTTTTTGTTGCGCAACTGTGGTATCGAACTTCGTGGAAATGGCGGGAACATTGTTTTTCACGATTCGATTGCTCGACCAATGCGAGAGGAGTTTGCAACCCTTTGATTTTCTTCCAGGGCAGAACGGGTTTTATTCGAAAATGTTTTACCTTGATATTTTTATTAGAGGGATTATGTAAAGCGTCTAAATGTCTTGTTTCTGTCTTCTTATTCACATCCCATTCATTTACACTGGACGACCATGAAGTAAATGTGTAATACATGTAGAATCCTAGGGTGAGGGATCGACTAGAATAATATTGTTTTATTTCATAGAATAAAAATAAGCTTTATTAATAGAATATTAATGTTATTTAGTATAAAATATATTAATTATATATTGTAGGATTTTTATTTTAGGCTTTATTAAGGTGTGATTATTGAAATGTTCCTGAAGAGAAGATAGTCGAGATAGTCAATGTAGTCAGTGTAAGAATGTCAAGATAGTCAGCGATGTATTCATTTGAGTGATAGTCTAGCATTTAGTGAGTCAGTTGAGCCAATTAGAGTTAGTTCCAGATTTTAGTCTGCGAAATTTTTAGCCGAAGTACTCTTCAGCATCGTAGAGACTGTGTGACTCTGCAATATTATTATTTAATATAGAATATTATATTAAATTAATGTAATACAATAGGAATTAATAAGGGTCTTAACAACTCTTTTAAGATTGACCTCTAAAACCTCTGATTTCAACTGACTGTCAATACCGATTCTAAATTGCTAATCCTAAACTCTGACTTCAAACTGAAAACTGAAGCTCTAACCTGAAATTGAGAGCCTGCCTCTGTCTTCTTTCATACTCAGTCTTCCTTTCTTGATCACTTATTTCCCTTGGTAGGTCAGGTCCTTTAAACACAGGACGCATTCATAAACTGGCATTCGTTGATCGTATTCAGCTCTGTCATAAACATCCCTTACATTCGATCCTCTTGCACGTGGTCACTTTCATCGTACATCTCAAGCACTCTTAACATTCTTTCAGGGACGCAATCATTCCATTCCCACATACATGGTGTTGAATTAGAAAGGGAGTCGGGTAAAAATTAAAGCCTGGGTAAATAAAACTCGTCATATCAGAGATAACAGTGGTTAAAGGCTTCATTCTACGAACACTCGAGGGGACACAGGGTACGTCTTTTTGTGACAATTGACTTATGATTTTTGGGTGTTTTGCCACAGTGGGAAATACCGACCTTTTCAGGCCATATCATAAATTTCTTACGTCTATTCCAACACGTGGTATTCTCTGTAGTACTCGATAATTTAAATTAATTTGGTATTTAATTATTATTTAGCGACGAATGTGTTAGCTATCGTTATTTAGTTTCGTTGTATTCGTTATTTATTGTTTTATTGTTAGCGTATTATTGAAGATGTGTGAAAATTAATCGACGTGTTTTAAACTTACAGTGCTGCATATTGGCAATCCACAAGAAACTCTCCCCCTTGGACCTGCCCTGCATCCTCGACTCGATGACTCTTGAGGACTCTCGAAGGCTAGGTGAACTCCAAGAGGGTAAGTCTTCATATATAAAAACTGAAGAACCTTGATATTAGGCAGAAATTTAAAGAAACCAAATCGTTCATACGCATATTTAATTTTATCAATCAGAATTTAAAATGTGCTAAAAAACTGCACGCATTTTCATCTTATTTTTTCTTTTTCTTTGTTGCTTTATCAAAGTTCTTCGAATATTTCAAAGTGCACGTATTTCACGGTTAAATTTCAGGTTAAATTGTATTTATTAGCACATTTCCGCAGCGATTAACCGTAATTGGTTTTCTAATTTAAGTATACGTATTTGTATACTGATACGCATTTCGTTATCGCGGAATAATATTTTCTTGCTCGCTCGCAATAACGTAATTAACTCGAGGAACACGTTTAGTACCCACGATACACGAGTTCCAACGTACCCCTTACTTTTTAACTACCCGGACACTACTTCCACGTAACGTCGCGGTAAATAAACTACGACTGGTTTTACCGACTCTTCATTCGACTCGTAGAAATTTAAGTAACGCGTAAACACAGTAGCATTAATTTAGTTTCCTGGCTGTAACTCGAACCTTTAAGCTTTATCCGCGGATAAAACGAATATCGAGTTGAGTGTAGAAAATTTTTCGAAATTTATTTTTTATTTTTAAAAGAATTATCCCTCGACTAAAATGTGTTGGTGCGGTTCGGGGGAGTGAGAAGGGACTGAAGTTAAAATTACTTTGTCTCGGGTCTTTGTCGGTGGTTTTCCTACAAATATAATAATAGCTAGTGCACGATTCATATTAGATACCAAAAAATTCGCGAGTGGTAAAATTTGTAGAATCTTCTGATATTATTTCTTTCATTTCTACCCTTACCAATTCTTTCATTTTTAAACACGAAATATATCAATGTATCCTGAAATATCTCTAGACTTGGGAACCTTTCAAATAATTTCCCCCGTTGGAACATCCAAAGGCACATAAAATTCTCTCCAAAACGATTAATCCCGTTTAAAGGACCAGCCTCAAAGAGTTAGCATGGCGAGTAAAAATCAACTTGCATGTTTTTGCAATTGACGTGGTTGCCTGGAATTGGCTATTAGCGGCATGCTATCGATCTGACTAATTATGCATGCGTAACGATGGACTTCCGAAATGGCCGGTTTTGCATCGAAATGGCCGCGGGGCTTGAACGATTTAACCGGGCGAAAGAAGCCGGCATTCGAGATTTGCATTTTCCTCCTTGCACGAAAAACGCAGGGAAGCTTGCCGCGATTGTTAACGAGCCATTGAGTTCTTGTCAGCCTTGAAAACACGCCGATGCTCCGACGCTTTCTTGACACAAGATGGCCGCGTGCCGTGTCTGCGCCACGTCGAAGAGGAATCCTCGTGTCGCCCGGTTGTCCCGAAGCCCGGAAGCGGAACACGAGTGCCTTTCACGGACAGATACACGCGATATATACACGCTGATACGTAAACAAGCGAATGTATGAGCAACACGTTATGTACATCCATTCGTTTAATCGCACCGTGTGGAGTTTAAACGGACCCCAGTCGTGTATCAAGGATTCGAGCTGGAAAATCTGTCTGAAATTTTCGCTACTCGCCCGGTAAACGTGTTGCTATTTGCATATGGGTGAACGGTATTTCTTGGGTGCTGTCAGTGTCGATTTTTAGAGTATCTTCTTAGGAATAGCGCTGTTAGCGATGGAAGTATTTTATTTCTGGCAGGCAGATTTAGTTGGAGATTTTTTAACTGTCCTCAGGAGACTGATATAAGGTATTCTTCTTTGGTGTAACACAATAATAGCATTAATAGTGATGGAGATATTTTATGTCTAGCAGGTAGACTTAGTTGGAGATGTTTCAACAGTCTCTGAGAAACAGATGCTAGTCATTGTTGTTAGTAGATATAAAATTAAATTGCACATGTCGCACGAAGCTTATGATCCCCTTGTGTACCAAGAGGGATAATACAGCATTTGATATAGGTAGTGTACATGTATTGTATTTGCTGTATTCAGTGGATATTAGAATTTCAAGAATCAGGTTTGAAATTAGTTAGAGATCTTTCAACAATCTCTGAGAAACAGATACGAGTATTATTTTTGTGGTATAAAATATATTCTTGATTTTCTTTGTTTTTTTTCATAATATTGTTATTAGATATAAAATTAAATTGTTCAGGTTACGCGGAGCTTATGATCCCTTTATGTGTACCAAGAGGGATAAACACCATTTGGCACAGGTAGTGTATGTGTATTGTATTTGCTGTATTCAGTGGGTATTAGAGTTTCAATAATCAGGTTTGAAATTAGTTGGAGGTCTTTTAACAGTCTTCGAGAAACAGATGCAAATATTATTATTTAAAATAAAATATATTGTTGATATTCTTTATGTCTATTTTAATAATATTGTTATAAAATATAAAATTAAATTGTACAGGTCGCACAGATCTTATGATCCCCTTGTGTACCAAGAGGGATAATACACCATTTGGTACAGGTAGCGTACGTGTATTGTATTTGCTGTATTCTGTGAGTATTAGAGTTTCAATAGTCAGGTTTTAAATTAATTGGAGATTTTATAACACTCTTCGAGAAACAGATGCGAATATTATATTTTGGTATAAAATATATTGTCGATATTCTTTAGGTTTTCTTTTTTAATAATATTGTTATTAGACATAAAATTAAATTTGACAGATTGTAGCATACATATATTGCACTTGCTGTATTCAATGTCTATTAGAATTTCAAGAATCAGGTTTGAAATTAGAGATTTTTCAACAGTCTCTGAGAAACAGATACGAGTATTATTTTTGTGGTATAAAATATATTGTTGATATTCTTTATGTCTTTTTTCATAATATTGTTATTAGACATAGAATTAAATTGTATAGGTTGTATTGTACATGTTATATTTAGTGGCTACAAGCGTTTCAATAATCAGGCTTGAAATTAGTTGGAGATCTTATAACAGTCTTCGAGAAACAGATGCGAATATTATATTTTGGTATAAAATATATTGTCCATATTCTTTAGGTTTTCTTTTTTAATAACATTGTTATTAGGCATAAAATTAAATTGTACAGGTTGCGCAAGGCTTATGATCCCCTGTACCAAGAGAGATAATATACCATTTGATACAGGTAGTGTACATGTATCGTACTTGCTGTATTCAGTGTCTATTAGAGTTTCAATAATCAGGTTTTAAATTAATTGGAGATCTTTTAACAGTCTTCGAGAAACAGATGCGAATATTATATTTTGGTATAAAATATATTGTCGATATTCTTTATATTTTCTTTTTTAATAATATTGTTATTAGGCATAAAATTAAATTGTATAGGTTGCGCAAAGCTTATGATCCCCTGTCAATGAAAACCGTGATCCCCAAGAGGGATAATGCACCATTTTATACAGGTAGCGTACGTGTACCTGCTGTATTCAGTTCAAGAACCAGATTAAAAAATTCAGATTAATTAAACGTCGGTATGTAAATGAGTGACATTTCTGTTCCATTATTCTCACACCTACATTCGTCATAGATTATAGCCTCTAATTCCCGTCCATCTCGCGAGTTTCTTTACTCTCTCGTTACCAGTGAGGACACTCGGTAAAAACCGCCGTAGAAGCTACAGAACCACAGAAAACCGTGGTCCTTGTACATAAAGCATAGAATTAAAGCCGTTCACCCGGTCGCGCGGGATTTCGCTTCGGAATATTCTTGCGACCCGTGTAACTTATTCCGCCATTTTTACTCTTTTTCGCGCGACGGCGCAATAAATTCATTCGATTGAAAGCCGCGCGCTAAAACGTCGTTGTTCTAACAATCCCTATACCATTTTTCCATTCTTTCCCTTTTTTACACCCGCGCGGAACACATTTCACGATTGCAGAAGCAGTCGCGCCGTGTTATACGCGTACCTGGCAATTTGTTGCATAAATCCCCGAACGTAACTTACCGTATCACCCCGGCAATTTATTACCCCTCCGTGCGCGCGAGATCGCGTATCTTCGTGCTTGATCCGAGGTCACCGTGTTTCCAGAGACGCCGAGGAGATGGGAATTATGAGAGGCGCGAGTCGATAGCCAGACGCGCGGCGTCGCCCGCCACCGGAAGCCGAGTCTTCCGGCCACTCTTCCGGAAACTTTGCCGGCTCTGTCGGATCGCTTGTCGATAACACGCTGTTCCGCCGCCACGTTTTCCGCGAAATTTTCCAACAAAACGAGATACGTGCAATTGGATCGCAGGCTCCGCTTGTAATTACCGAAACCGCATATTTTTCCCCGGTCTTCCGCGCGTGATTAATGCCGTTAATTGGTAATTCGGATGAGCGAATTCGATCGAAACTGTTCCAATTGTTCCGCATTACAATCGATGGTATACGGGTTTCGGGATAGTCTGCGAAATTTTGAAAAGTAGATTCGAAATTTTACTTGGGTACTTTCCAAGTTTCATACTCCAAGGACTCGTTAAAACGAAGCGAAGTTCGCAAAGAGGATATTTCGTTCTTGAAACTGAAGTCCGCGATGTTCAGCGAGATATTCCGTAGAAATATGTTGCGTAATGTCGAGGCAGCTTTGTAATTATGGCGGGTAATTAATTGCATTGCTAAAGAGGTTAGCTGTAATTTATTTCGTTTTTGATAATTTGTCATTCTGGAGGAACGTGCATGTTGGCTCGCTTTGCCGGGTATCGCGTGTTATCATACCAACATAGGAGTATAGTGTTTCGTTTTTTGAAACTGTACACATGACAGTAACGAAAGAACACTATACTCTTGCAGCTTTTACCGAGTTGGTTAGTTTAGATAAAGGAATTTCTCATTTAGGATTCTCCTTGCTCGAATATCTTTGTGGAAAACTGCGTATCTCTTACTTTCAAATACTGTCAAACATTTTGTATATATTCGTTGGTATTTCGAATAATCGAATAGAGAGAAACTTGCATTCAAAATACCTCAGGAATTTCCGTAATCCAGAAATCCATATTCGAATTCCAAAATACAATATCTCGACACTCT